>NC_080191.1:62443392-62744732 GCF_030028045.1 Hippopotamus amphibius kiboko
ACCTATTTAAAATGTAAAACTTGCTCAATCCCCTGTTTCTACTCTAGTTCTTAATCTAGACTTGAACCCTGGTGTTTCGACCAGGGCCCTGGGGCCCCTGCTTACTTTCTGCCTGTTCTTTCTTTCAAAAGTAGGATCCCACCCCTAATGCCTTTGCTCACCTATTGTCTTAGAGTTAGATGCTGGCCCTCCTGACATAGCCGCTACCTGCTCTTTCTAGAGACTGCGGCTGCTGAGAACCCGTCCTCCAGGTGGGTCCCACCCCGGACAGCAGTGCCGGCCCACAGGAGACCCAGGTGTCCCATTCCCCCATTTCCCTCTCCACCTGGAGAAACATTCTTGGTCCAGACGCAGAGCCAAAGCACTTCCATTCACTTGGTCTGCTCTCCCTAAAGCTGAGATTCCAGCAGACGACGCAGGCCAAACGACGCGGATTATGCCTCAGGGGGAGAGTTCTAAGCTTTACGTAGTGACATTTAGAGTCGTCAACTCCTCATTCCTTAGTTACTGATCTGGGAACCACGAACTCCTACCTTTTTCCTTCTCAAAGGCTGATCCTTGCTCTTTAGAACAACAGATCTCCCTTCCAGCCCCAGCACTCCTGTGGTAATGCAGAGAAGCATTTGCCTAGCTGAAGCCCTGGTGGCATTACAAACAAAACTAATTAAAATATAAACAAAATGAATAAGCCACACAGGCTTATTTTATTCTGTTAACATCGATTGCTCTTTTTTGTGAGAATTGTGAAAATGCCTAATTCAATTATTTTAATTCTGCATCTCTCTTCCTAATAAAATAGGAAGTGAGTTTTTGCTTTTGCTTTTGCTTTTTTGAACACTTGCCAAGAGAATGGTCCTCTAATACCGTCTTTGAAATCTTCACATTCTATTGTGTGAGAGAGGAAGATGGCAGCTTTTTCAAGTGTTTTGTTCCTGTGCCATTTGGCCCACTCTTGTGTTTTTGGCAAAACCAGTCTCTGCAAGCCAAATTACTGTGCTTCCCTACTGTGAATAAATGAGAAAATACTAGCTCTTTGTGAAAGTGTTCCTTGCTGCGGAGGCCATGATGGGTGTAACTTCCAGAACCCTGCACATCCAGCTCCCTGGCAGGAATTCCTGGGTGTTATTCCTAATCCAGAGCTGCTGTTACTATGACAGTACTTCTTGCTAGATCTTCAACCCACTAGGAAAACTGCTTTTTTTTCAAGAAATAATCCTAAGGAAAGAGATACAGCCTGGGTGAAATTATTTAAATTCTCCAGGGCTAAGTTGATTATCAGAGTACACAGACATGTTCCTTTGATGGAGATAAACACAAGAAAATTGTGCTAAATAGTAAGAGAGAAAACACACTGGGATCTATTTGTTTCAATCCCTAGAGGTCCCTTCCAGATAGATGGTATAAAGGGTATCAGGTGCTAGATTTTCAAGGGCTAAATCTTCCCTTCCCTGGAAAAAAAATAAAAACTAAGATCCATCTAACAGATGGCTGGATGAAGAACATCCAGGTTGTGTTGCCATAGCAACACTTCTTCATGTGGATGCAGATACGAAAGGGACCAAGGCCCATGCAATCTAGAGATGGCTAGATTTCTTGGTTTAGAACAAATAATATGGATCTGTGCTGTTTTAATTTTTCCTTGAATCTGGTGCTGTCGGAGGGAAGGAAGTATAATTTAATGTACAGATAGGGGACCTGGTTGAGAGGAAGCCTTCCTTCTCCAAGTAGTAAATGTACCTTTCTTAAGGTGGCTGAGTAAAGGAGGTTTTAAAGAGTGAAGAAGTCCTTATATGCTTCCCAGGAAAAAGACTCAGGGAATGTCGGGGGAAATAGCCTGAACCAAAGACACTTTTATGCTAGAAAAGCAGATCTTTGTTACCATCCCTGGGAATGGTCATGGAAGGTGACCAGAGAGGAGCACACTCCTAACACTCTCCTTGCTAACACACGCTTGCCTCCCAGCAGCTGTGTGACCTCAGCCCCGGAGTGGATGGAAGAATCATGTGACAGTCTGTCCCGGTGGGCCACTGATCCTTGGGGACCGTCAAGTTACCGCAAAAATCCACAAACCATTTGCAACCAAGCCTTGCCTGTAGAATGAATGAATACATCTTGGATAAATATATACTATTCTTTCAGAGGAAGGTGGAGGCTGTTGTGATGAATAATGACTAGTGGAGTTGAAAGGCATTTTTAAGTTCATAGTAACTTTGTGTTATGTTGTGTCCTCAATGAACAGAATTAAAAGCACAATTCCTATCATGTGGGCAACCATTAAATTCTTTGACATTAACCAGAAGTCCTCATACTTAATTAGGACAAGAGTCACTGGTCAGTAAGCCCAAACAGGATTAGGTTCCATCTGTTGAACAACTGTTCCCCAAGCTCCCAAAGTTCAGGTTGTATGAAGTTCTCAGGAAAAGCTGAAGGGCCCTGCAGAGTCTTGATAAACATAGAAGTCTTGACAACAACTTTCAAGATTCATCCTTTTTTTTTTTTTTTTGATTCAATAAAATAAACTCAAGTTCATTATATTCTGCTCTTTCACTGACCTTAAGGACAAGTTCTTCTTGTGAAGTAGCAAGGGTTGAGCAACTCGGTGTACAATTGTTTTACTGTCTCTCAAAGGTGGATCCTTGTTTTCTTTCCTGTTTGTGTTTCGGAGCCAACACACCACTGGCAGTTTGGATCTTGAGGAAGACTGAGAAAGGCTTACTGAATGAATACTCAGCACGATTGTTTCTATGAGATCAACCATGTGTTGATCCCCAGTGGAGTCTCCAGGCTTAAATACTTCTCTTTGAAATCTGACGTGGACCAATTTTACCAAAGACAATTCAAGCATCCACTCTGCAATTCATAACCATTACCATGCTGTATTTACACAGGCTGATCTAAGATTAGCAGGGCACAGACTTTGATGGCAATTGAGTGAAACATGAGCTCCACTTCATGCAGTGTTTCTTCCCACAGTTCTGTCAACTATATGGTACACTTGGGTGTCTAAAAACAACCAGCCTGTAAAGTTCAAGTTGATTATTAATTATTGCAGTGAAGATGTTTTTCACATTGCACACTGAATCACAGAATATTTCATTTGGTCACCACATGTTTAGGAAAACCATTTAAATGTAGTTGACATGAGGTTGTCCCACAAATTGACACACAATGCAGCAGGAATTCATCTTCATTTGTTCATCCATTTATTCAGCAAATAGTTACAGAGAACTAGCTTCAAAACACCTACTTTTAAACAGCCTCTGTGCAACAGTCACTTTCAAAAATGCCTCCTAACATGCGTTCAAGGTGCCTTACATTTTCTCTAATTCTGTATAGTTGGTTTTCTTTCTTTTTTTTCTTGTTTTGAGCTGTTTTCAGGACCCCCCACTAACAGTTCCTTACCTATTTTTTTTACGTATGTATGTATGTATTGGCTGTGTTGGGTCTTCACTGCTGCTTGTGGGCTTTCTCCAGTTGCAGCCAGCGAGGGCTACTCATTGCAGTGGCTTCTCTTGTTGCAGAGCACAGGCTCTAGGCTCGAGGGCTTCAGTAGTTGTTGCATGTGGGCTCAATCGTTGTGACTCGTGGGCTCTAGAGCTCAGGCTCAGTAATTGTGGTGCATGGGCTTAGTTGCTCCTTGGCATGTGGGATCTTCCTGGCGCAAGGATCAAACCCGTGTGCCCTGCATTGGCAGGCAGATTCTCAACCGTGGCACCACCAGGGGAGCCCCTCCTCACCTATTCAAATATACTCACTTTCATTATATAGATGAGTTTAATGCAACTACATATAAATTTTTCCTCTCATTTAAAGCTGAAAAACAGCTTAAATCTAATGCATAGTGTTTGGAAACCATTTCAGTGTGTTTTGATTTTGATGGCATTTGTTTATAGAAAGATATTCTAATTGGATCTCAATGAGTACCTCTGTTAATGATGGAAACTCACCTATATGTTTGTTGAAATATAATAAAGCAAGTCACATTTCATAGTTAGAGCGTGAACGCCATATAACATTGATACACATCACTGTGGTCCAGAGTGAAGCCATGAGGCTGAACTGGCTTCACTATCGGAAACCTCCCGAGTCAGAATTCCAGGGATGGTGTGTACCACCTGCTTGTGGCTTGTACTTAAAAGCATCACAGCCCTCTCTAAAGATGGTTCTGCTCGAATGATAAAGGACATGCCAATGAACAATAAGTAACTGTATGCAGAAAAATATTTTGCAAATCAAGAGACAGAGAAGGGAGCAGCTCACAAATTCCAGAATGCACTAAGGACTACGATATTTATTAAGGTGTGTGTCAACTGCTCTTTTAACTCTTTAACTGTACTTGACTTTCTTTGAAAAATTTCTCAGCTTTCCCCAGTGTATGTAAATAACCATGAAACTAAGGGCCTTCTGAGGTGCAGAGGGAAGGCAAAATTTGAATAGTTGGCAAGTCTGGAAGCACTGAAAGCAGAGGAAATTCCAGGATGACCTCTAAGTTGCTCAACAGGAGGTGGTTTGGGTTATTGTCATTTTTCTTAGAACGGAGAGTTAAGTCTGCCTGTCTGTGCAGGCACAGCCATTGTTGGGTTGTGCAGACCTCTCTCATGTTTGCTTATTATATTGTTATTTTTGGCTGCGTTGGTTCTTCGTTGCTGCGCGGGCTTTCTCTCTAGTTGCAGCAAGAGAAAGCTACTCTTCATTGCGGTATGCAGGCTTCTCAGTGCGGTGGCTTCTCTTGTTGCAGAGCATGGGCTCTAGGTACGCAGGCTTCAGCAGTTGTGGCGCATGGGCTTAGTCGCTCTGCGGCATGAGGGATCTTCCTGGACCAGGGATTGAACCCATGTCCCCTGCATTGGCAGGCGGATTCTTAACCACTGCATCACCAGGGAAGTCCATGTTTGTTTAATTTGATTTTCCCATCCTCGTCTCTCCCCACTCTGCCCTCAACAGGTCCCCAAATGAATGTGCTTGACCTATGCCCTTTGATATTGATGTGCCCTTACAAACCAGAGCCTGTGGTATGTGTAGGTTTTTGTGACATAAATGGCATTGTGCTATTCTAGATCATGTTTCATTTCTTACTTTTTCACAGAGCACAATGTTTTAAAGGTCTCCCTGTATGCCCACGCCTGAGTGCTGTGTGGTTTTCATCAGTATCTTCTGCTGTATTTCATATTTCCATCCTCCTAACCTGGACTTCCTCCAGTCATCGTGATAAATGTTTTCACACATGTCCCCTTTGTTTATCCATTCTCTCTTTAATAGTTTGCATCTGCTAACCCCAAACTCTGAATCCATCCCTCCCACCCTATCCCCCTTGGCAACCACAAGTCTGTTCTCTATGTCTGTGAGTCTGTATTTGTTTCGTAGATAAGTTTATTTGTGTCATATTTTAGATTCCACATAGAATTGATATCCTATGGTATTTGTCTTTCTCTTTCTGACTTAGTTCACTTAGTATGATTATCTCTAGGTTCATCCATGTTGCTGCATATGATATTTCATTCTTTTTTATGGCCGAATAGTATTTCATTGTGTATATATACCACACCTTCTTTATCCATTCATCTGTTAATGGACATTTAGGTTGTTTCCATGTCTTGGCTGTTGTGAATAGTTCTGCTATGAACATAGGGATGGATGTATCTTTTTGAATTATAGTTTTGTCCAGATATATGCCCAGAAGTGGGATTGCTGGATCAAATGGCAATTCTATTTTTAGTTTTTTGAGGAACCTCCATACTGTTCTCCATAATGGCTGCACCAGTTTACATTCCCACCAACAGTGTAGGAGGGTTCCCTTATCTCATATGTGTCCCCTTTGGACCTTTGAGGGGTTTCCCATGGAGTATAATGGCTAGAAGTAGAACTACTGGGTCCTGGGATGCAGCAAGTTTAATGCCCTAAATAATGCCAGATTGCTTTCTGTGTGCACCCACTGAGTGTTCTGTTTGCCCACATACACATTTGATACTTCCCAATTTTCTAAATTTGGCCAGCCTCCTGAGTGTTTTAGGTTGCACGTCTCTGGTTACCAGTAAGGCTCAGCACATCTTCGTGCGTATTGCTTTGCTATTTGTGTTTCTCCTCTGCGGACTGCCTTGCCATATCCTTGCCCACATGTACTGGATTTTCTGGATTTGCTGGACTTATTGGATTGGATTAGTCCTCTTCAATTTATAGCTCGCCTTCTATGTTATAAATTTTACCCTATTGTCGGTTTTACATCGCAAGTACAAAGATATGTTACAAGTATCTTTCCCTCAATGTTTTAGCTACCCATTAACTTTGCCATTAACTTTGCCTAGTTTTTGTTTCATTGACCAAAAACTCTTTTTTTAAAATAAATTTATTTATTTTATTTTTGCCTGTGTTGGGTCTTCGTTGCTGCACTTGGGCTTTCTCTAGTTGCAGCGAGTGGGGCTACTCTTACTTGCGGTGCTCGCGCTTCGCATTGTGGTGGCTTCTCTTCTAGAGCATGGGCTCTAGAGCCCAGGCTCAGTAGTTGTGGTGCATGGGTTTAGTTGCTCCATGGCATGTGGGATTTCCTGGACCAGGGATCGGACCCATGTCCCCTGCACCGGCAGGTGGATTCTTAACCACTGCACCACCAGGGAAGCCCCACCAAAAATTCTTAAATCTTTAAATGATTTGATATGGTCAGATCAGTATATTTTTGCCTATTGATTGTTTTCTGGGCTTTGTTCCAGAAATCTTCTTCTGCCTCCAGAGGCCACAGACATCCTCCTATTAGCTTATGGCTCTGTCACATTCAGGCCTGAACTCATCTGCCTTGGACCCCTATCGCCACTGTGAAGTAGGGATCCCCCTTTGTTGGTCTCAGTACTGAGCCAGCTTTCTGGGTACCAGCCGATAAGCAGATCCATCATTTATTAAGTTCCCGTTTCTGAGTCTAAATTACTTTACAACCTAAAACCTGTCTACTATTTTTAAGGAACCCAGTAACGTGTAACTTATATATGTGCTCCTGGGCTGCAGATCAGGGCTAAGATACAGGCACATCACCAGTGTTATCAGTGAATGTCCCACACCTGTGAGGCTGCATGTGGCTGGAAATACATGAACCAGATCACTTAGACCTCAGATTCATATACAACCAGCAAACAATCATCTTAACGCCCTTGGCCTTAAAAGCTGAATACATTTTTGTTAGCAAAAGCCCAAATAGCAATACTTATCCCCTAAAACACATTTTCTGATTCTGGACTTTGCTCTCTAACTGCCTGTCACTGAAACGAAGCACAAATACTCTTCAAAGCCTGAACATCAGTAATGAAAAAGCAAAAGGGTTACAAATGTCCCTGCAAGATACTTAAGCATTTCTTCAAAAAATGAGGACTGTCTCTGGCAGAATGATGCCCACCCTCCACACTTCTCAAAAGGAGGTGAGAGCTCATGAGCACACTTCATCAGTGTAGAAAGAGTTCATGATTTTCAGACCCGCCAACACCTTCATTAGGTCTACTTGGGGACTGAAGTGGGACTTGTTAACTGTTCCATTCCCTGGGCAGTGGCTTAAGCTCTTAGCCATGAGCCTTCAACGGGATGGCAGTCCTACCCAGGGCTCCCTCTGCTTCTGTATTACAATTTTGTAATTTATTTCAGTGATAAACTGATTAGTGCCTATAGATTGAAAAAGCAATAGAAATAGCCCTCATTTCTTTTTAGGAATTTTAACGTTGTGATTTATCAAAAGAACTTATTAATTATAAGAAGCGAACAAAATCATGAAAATTGCAATTTTCCCAAATTTAAATTGAAGTCTTAGTTTAATTACTTTGGAATATAAACTTAGTACTTAGCATAATAAATTCCTATGAAGAAGAGGGTATAGACCAGAGGGCTTTTTTTGTAAACGTGAGAAATCTATAGACTCTTTATCATTCAGGATAAGCCAGGTGTGCATGTAACAAACACTCCCCAAATCTCTGTAGATTAAAACCACAAAAGATTAGCACCTGTCTGTGCCACAAAGATTCACTGGGGGCTCATCTCCTCGTCACAAGGTCCTCACGCTTTAATCCAGGCTGTCCTAGCAGCCACTTCCTGGACCAGCACAGAAAAGGGGGAGTTCTAGAGGGTCCTGCTTCAGCAATTAAATGCCCACAACTCCTTGGTGGATCTGGGGAGGGGCCCCACTCAATCACATAGGGCCAAGCACTGCAACCTATCACACCCCTGTGATGGGCTGGGGAGGGAGGAGGGGGACCTAAAACATTTGGCAAACAGTTCTCGTGAGATGAGTACCATTGTAGATCTCTTCTAAAAGAAACAAAAAGGTTAATAACACAGAATTCAGTCTGAGAAACACTGACTAAGGAAGGTAAGTGCTTTGAATTCAAATGTTTACTACAAAGTAGGTTTTGCCTTTATAACTCATTAAAAAAATAATTTGGTCAAAGTGTAGACACAATTTCAAAAGTTCTTATAGAAAAAATAATAGGAACTATGACGACCCATTTCCGGGTTAGAGAAACCACAGCTTCAGGACACTCTAAGAGCAGAAAGAAGATGGTACCCAGGGCACCAAAACTCTCGAAGCCTATGTTACGTAGAGGACAAGGAA
Organism: Hippopotamus amphibius kiboko; assembly: GCF_030028045.1. Classification (NCBI taxonomy): domain Eukaryota; kingdom Metazoa; phylum Chordata; class Mammalia; order Artiodactyla; family Hippopotamidae; genus Hippopotamus; species Hippopotamus amphibius. Next base: position 62,451,974 of record NC_080191.1, read on the forward strand.
GGGCAGCTAGGCCGCTCCTCAGTCATGGCCAGCAGGCGGGGCCACCGCAGTGCAGGGATTTAGACAAAACACCCTGAAAAGATGCCTGTGAACCTAGGTGATGGGGAGCACCGAGAGCACGCCAGGACCACTGCTGGCTTGCCCAGAGTCTGGTAAGAGCTGGACGAAGGAAAAAGGAGAGGGGCCCAGTCCTCTGAGATGAAGACCCTCAGGAATACAGGAGGCACCTCACCCAATCTGATCTAAGAGAACTGTCCTGGACTCGCCCCATCACCATGGCTGGGAGCACTTGTGTGATGGAGCTGATGTCGCCCCAGCTGTCATTGGCCTGTACAGAAAAGGCTTCCAACCCAGAGACAGGGCGGGTGTGTCCTATGCTCCAGGCCCAGGCAGAAAGACACCTGCCAGGAATCCTCCTGGGTGAAGCTGCAGTTTTGCTGGAATCCTGAAAATACCTGAACCCCTGGAAAGCTAGAGCTGGGTGTGTGCAAGATCTAACAGAGCCTAGTGGAAAATATCCCCCAGCTAGTGAGGAGAAAGGTCATCATATGAGTTTATAGTCTGTTATTTTCTGTGTTCTTATTAAAATAGTTTCTGAAGCATTCAGGAGACTGAAAAGAAATGATGATAAGAATGTGGATGGGTGGAGATGTGGTTTGGCTTTTATTTATGACATAGCAGATGATTTATTTCACACTAGCTTTCTCTTCTTCAAAAAAATCCTTGGCTAACTAGTGACTTACAGATACTTAATTTGCCTATTTAGAACTAAAAACTTGTGTATCTAGACATGCCCCTATGGTTTCAGACATTGGACACTTTTTTTAAATAAATTTATTTATTTATTGGCTGTGTTGGGTCTTTGTTGCTGCACACAGGCTTTCTCTAGTTGTGGCGAGCGGGGGCTACTCTTTGTTGTGGTGTGCAGGCTCCTCATTGCTGTGGCTTCTCTTCTTATGGAGCACGGGCTCTAGGCGCGTGGGCTTCAGTAGTTGTGGCACATAGGCTCAATAGTTGTGGTACACAGGCTTAGTTGCTCCACAGCATGTGGGATCTTCCTGGAGCAGGGATTGAACCTGTGTCCCCTGCATTGGCAGGTGGATTCTTAACCACTGCACCACCTAGGAAGCCCCGACATTCTTTTTTTTTTTTTATTTAAAATTCTTGAGATTTTTTATTGAGATAAATTGACATACTATTAGTTATAGGTGTACTACATAATAATTTGGTGTTTGTGTATATTGCAAAATGATCACCACAACAAGTCTAGTTAACATCCACCACCATACATACTTAGTAAATTTTTTTCTTGTGATAAGAATTTTTAAGATTTACTCATGTAGCAACATTCAAGTATGCAGTACGGTATAATTAACCATAGTCATCAGACTGTCATCATATCCCCTTGATTATTTTTTTGGACATTCTTTACCATTTGATATTTAGAATGTCTCTGTTTCAGCAATGATCAGTGACATTTATCAGTGCCATTGGAGAGTTCAATGACATGTTTAATCGCATCTACTCACATCAAATTCTGGTTCCCTCGCCCCAAGTTCTGAGTAGTTAGGTTTAGAGTTTTAGAACTGAGAATGCAATCTCTTTTTTTCCCTCTCTCTGAAATTTACTTAACACCTCTCCTCCCCCAAATCCTCAGAGATTTGTTTTCAAAAAATGAAGAAGTGGTCCACCACATGACCCACAGCTGAAATCCATCAACCTTTGCTGGTATTAAGGCTGGCTTTGGATCCCCAGGGAACCTCTAGAAAGATAACTTTTGCTGTTCCAGGCAGTGAGCCCAGTCTGGGGGGCGGGGGCTCTCTCTCGGGCCAGATGCACATGCTCAGAATAAATATTTCCTCTACAGAGCATCCTCACAAAAGACTGGCTGAGCCCAAGATCCAGTACAGGAGCCACCTGCCGTATGTGGCAGTGGAGCCCTGATATGTGGCTGGTCTGAACGGAGATGTGATGTGAGAGTAAGCTGCACGGTGGATTTCAAAGATTTAGTATGACATAAAGCACATCAGCTACCTCATCAGTACTTTCATGTTGATTACATGTTAAATGATTGTATTGGGGATAGATCAGATTAAATGCAGCATAGTCTTAAAATTAATTTTGCCTGTTTCTTTTTACCTTCTCAATGTTGCTACTAGAAAACTTAAACTGATGTAAGTGACACTATATTTTTTTGAATAGTGCTGGTCTAGGTGCCTGGGATTTGTTTTTAACTATTTTAATAAGCATCAAATAAGCATCAAATACTGATGATTGGGACTTCCCTGGTGGTCCAGTGGGTAAGACTGCGCTCCCAAGGCAGGGGACCCGGGTTCAATCCCTGGTCGAGGAACTAGATCCCGCATACATGCCACAACTAAGAGTTCGCATGCCGCAACTGAAAAGATTCTGCATGCCATAACTAAGACCTGGTGTAGCCAAAATAAATAAATAAATATATTTTTAAAAAAATATTAAAAACATTTTGATGATCATTTTAATTATGGACATTGCTTCATATGAACTCTATATGGCAAATATTTTATCTACTCTTGTTTTAAAGTATGATGATATTTTTAAAAACTCCCGAAGTACTGTGGGTAATTTGGCGAATTCTCTTTTATGGATGCCAGGCAGCACTATTGCCACCTAGAAGCCAGTCCGCATTCTGTGATGTTACACATTCACTCCTGGACCTGCTGGTTCTGGCCTTCATCTGACTGCTGGGGGTGTCTGTGAGGCGGTGGGGGCAGGGGAATTGGTGTACCAGAGCAGTCACCATGTACTTCCTCCTGGCCTCACCCAAGCTCTCTAGCTCCTGATGCTTCTGTAAAAGACCTATAAGTTGTTTAACTTTGAGGGTGACTCCTGGTCCTCCAAATCAGTGAACCCCAAATCCTCAAGTAATATTTTGTTCACACAGACTTCTTAGAGAGTAAAAGGTTCTAGAGAACAGAGCATGTCGGGAATTTGTGATGACATTAGGTCAGTTTAGACTCAAGAAGAGATACATTCCCCTTCTCATCAGTGGCTTCGCCTTTCCCTGTGAAATATAACAACTGTTGAAAAGTCCACCCCCTGAGATCAACCAGATGAAACTGCAAGGCTGGAAATGCAGCCACCTGACACAGTCCCCTCCCCTGCTGATCAGCCGAGTTCGTCCACCTAAACCCAGGGGACTCGTGTTCCTTCTTGGCCAGGAAGAATAAATGCTAGGAGTCAGCAGGTGAGGCAGGACTTCATGGACCATCTGGGCTTCTCACACAAGTCTCCTGGGGTGGTTGTTAAAATGTAGGTTCTGATTTCCTCATCTGAGGTAGGGCATCTTTAACAAGCTCCCTGGTGACCACACTGCAGACTCATGGACCACACTTTGAGTAACAAGGTTCTCCAAGAGTCACTTGTGTGTACATTCATGAAAAATTACCCTGCCTAAGGTCTGGGAGATCAACAGTGCCAGATGAACATTAAATATACCTAGAAAACTTAATAAAATGTAATTTAAAAAGAAATCAATTCCTTTTTTGAAAAAGGCACAATAACAGTTGTCTTTACAAGAGGATTCGTGTCAGACTACCTTTAAAAGAATCTTCCCACCTAGTGCATTGTAGTGTAAGGTACAGTTTACTAACTGAAAAGATTTTTAAAAGTGCCAAGTGAATTACTGTTTGGAAGTAAAATACCTCTGAAATGTTATAAAAATAATATTATTGTCGTCCGCCTCCGTTTTTGAGCACTCACTGTGTGCCAGGCATGTATATTGCTGACCTTAAACAAAATTAACAGCAATTGTTAAGTTCGCTGAGGAACTACAATTTGGGACGTGCGAACTATGGCAAACTATAGCCCAGCCTGAGGAGACGAAGGGAAGATTAGCTTTTTTAGGTTCTGGGAGGAGACTGGGGAGGGTTGTTTTGAACAAAGGTTCATTGGAGGAGAATGAGAGTTTGGGGTCGTGGAGGTTTCACACTGGAGGCATTGATGGGCAGTTTGCTGTTACTGAGGATTGTGGAGATCCTCTTTCTTCCTCTGCTATGTAAGTTGAGGTGAGGGGCATGTGCTATTCACATGCTACTGATAAGAGTTTCAATAATGCTCTCATAAGAAAATATTCCGAGTGAAATACAGTGTCTCTAGCCTGATCCTGGCTGGCTCTTGCTCTCTCTCTCTCTCTTTTTTTTTTTTTTTTATTATTTTTAATGGACGTATAGTTGACTTACAATGTTGTGTTAGTTTTAGGTGTACAGCAAAGTGATTCAGTTTTACATAAACACATACCTATTTTTTTCAAATTCTCTTCTTTTATAAGGCATTATAAAATGTTGAATATATTGTTCCCTGTGCTATATAGTAGGTCCTTGTTGGTTATCTATTTTATACATAGTAGTAGTGTGTGTTAATCCCAATCTCCTAATTTATCCCTCCCCCTCTTTCCCCTTTGGTAACCGTAAGTTTGTTTCTTGACCAGAAACCAGTCCCGTGTCAGGAGAGCTCTGAACACCATATTTATAACAGATTGTTATTTATAGTGTCTTTCTCTTCCGTGGCAATTTAAATTAAAACGTCAACTTCAAGAAATGTTTCAGAAAGGCACCAGAAAAAATTGTAAATAGAACTGGATTAATCCAGGAAAGATGACTAAAGTACACCTTTAACATAGGGTACATCATTGTTGATATAAAACAAAAGTCTTGGCAGAATTAAAAGACAGTTACAAGCCAAATAGAGCAAATAGCCATCAGCTCAGTAAATGAGTATCAAGAAACCAATATGTACAGTGTACCTGTGACTAACCGCTTTTTCAACAAGTGGCATTACTAGGTAACAAGACTCCAAACAGACAAACGTTACCAAGAGCATTTCCCATCTTCCTTTGCTCCAAATGAAAGCAGGCAGACACCACTTAGATGGATAAATGTATGACAAAATGTAATGCCAAGCTAGATACAAAAGAAAACATTCTGTATGGTGCCATTTATGTGAAATTCTAGAAAGGCAAACTGTGATGACAGAATGCAGATGAGGGTTTGCCAGGGGCCAAAGCTGGGGGGATTGAATTGACCGCAAAGAGACAGGAGGAAACTTTTGGGGTGATAGAGATATTCCACACTGTGATGGCAGTGGTGGTTATATGACTCTACACACTTGTCAAAATTCATCTGAAATGTAATTTAAAATTGCTGAATTCTATTGGATGTAAATTATACTTCAGTAAAGCAAATTAAAAAAAAAAAACTCTGTCTACCTATATATCTATCTATAAAAACCTGATATAGCATTTCTATTGTTTTGTATCTGACTCAGACGATGCAAAATTTGGTAGCCCTTTGGCAATAGAAAATAAAATATAGAAATATTTTTGCTCAAAATATAGAGATAAAAGTTGTTGTAAAAGAATAAGAGCTGCAACAGTCACTGCACATGAGTTGCCAAGACTTTCCTGGATGAATTCCACCCGAGATACGGCTTTTAGTCTCTCAAGGTCTTTGGACACCCAGAAAGTGGGTCATCTTTCAGAATATCTGCGTCACTGTGCAGAGTGTGTTAGTAAATCAAAGACCAGCTGGATTTGTTCTTAAATTGGCAAAATACTTCCTTGCTTGGAAGTACTACTAATCCTTTCATTTTCTGAACGGGGAAAATTAGTTTTATGATCTTGATTACCTTCTGTTGTTATCAGCACTTCATATTTTTTAGGTGTAGGATATATATTAGGCATTAAACTTGTGCTTTGGAAAAGCAGAGATCATGTGACTACTTGATAAAAATAATGATACTGAGTCAATGACAAAAAAGGTACACTGTCTAACTTAAAACCATTGTTTTAAAATCAAGCTATCTTTTCTTGCTACAAAAGTAATGTAGGGTTTTTTTTAACTTTTTATTTTATATGGAGTTTAGTTGATTGACAATGTTGTGTTAGTTTTGGGTATACAGCAAAGTGATTCAGTTATATATGTATCTATTCTTTTTCAAATTCTTTTCCCATTTAGGTTGTTACATAATATTGAGCAGAGTTCCCTGTGCTATATAGTAGATCCTTGTTGGTTATCCATTTTAAACATAGCAGTGTGTACATGACAATCCCAAACTCCCTAACTATCCCTCCCCACCACCCTTCTCCCTCACAACCATAAGTTCATTCTCTAAGTTTGTGAATCTGTTTCTATTTTGTGAATAAGTTCATTTGTACCATTTTTTATAGAGTCTGCATGTAAGCATGTCTGACTTACTTCACTCAGTATGACAATCTCTGGGTCCATCCATGTTGCTGCAAATGGCATTATTTCATTCTTTTTAATGGCTGAGTAGTATTCCATTGTATCTATATACCATGTTTTGTTTATCCATTCATCTGTCAATGGGCATATGGGTTGTTTCCATGTCTTGGCTGTTGTAAGTAGTGCTGCAATGAACATTGGGATGCACGTATCCTTTCGTACCATGTTTTTCTCCAGATGTATGCCCAAGAGTGGGACTGCAGGATCATATGGTAGCTCTGTTTTTAGTATTTTAAGGAACCTCCATACTGTTCTCCGCAGTGGCTGCACCAATTCACATTACCACCAACAGTGTAGGAGAGTTCCCTTCTCGCCATACCTTCTTCAACATTTATTGTTTGTGGATTTCTTTGATAGCCATTCTGACTGGTGTGAGGTGTACGTTTAAGTTTTAATTTTAAGAGAATATTTAATATATGCCGAATATAGAAAAATGGTACAAATCAACTGGTTTGCAAGGCAGAAATGGAGACACAGATGTAGAGAACAAACATATGGACACCAAGTGGGGAAAGCAGGGAGGGTTGGGGGGGAATCAATTGGGAGGTTGGGATTGCCATATATACATTACTAATAAGAAAAAAAATACCAAATTGTACACTCTAAATAAATAAATAAATAAAGAGAATATTTATAGCCAAAGAGAAAAAAGTAAAAGCCACCTTAATCCCACTACCCTGTGAGAACTATTGATGAAATGAGACAAGCATACTTTTAAACAATAAAATAAGTAGTATACTCTGCACACTGCAGACACAGTATAGCATGATGGTAGCAATACAGACTCAGGCAGCAACCTCCTGGTTCAACTACTTCTTGTTTGTCTTTGTTGGCTAAACTAGTTAGCTTTCCTGTGCCTAAACTTCTTCATCCCTGTAATGGAAATAATAGTATCTGTTTAAGTTCGTGCAGCACTAACCCTCTAGTTCAGAGGTTGGCAGTCTACAGCCTGCAGACCAGACCTGGCTCGCTGCTGTTTTGTAAATAAAATCTTATCGGAATCTCGCCACAGCCATCCATTTATGTATCCACTTACGGCTGCTTTCACACAACAATGGCAAAGTTAAGTAGTTCCGGCAGAGACCTGATAGCCCACAAAACCAAAAGTACTTACCAACTGGTCCTTTGCAGAAAAAGGTTGCTGGGTTAGACCATCACACCTCTATTATCTTGTCAAAATCTAACATGTCATAATTCTGTGGTCATGTAGTAATTTAACTAGCCTGGAGATCTGATTAGGAAAAAGTGATATCTGCAGAGCAAGAGATGTTTATTTTATCAGTTAGAAAGAGTTAAGAACCATGAGTAGGTGAATAATCTACAAAGATGTTTAAATGTCAAGTTATCTATCTGAATTGCCTAGAGATATTGAAATACATGAAGTATGATTTCCCTTAAACTCTGGGAATTGGCATTGGGATGGATCCGAATGACATTGGGTAGTTCAGTCTTATCTAAGAGATACAAGTCATGGCTATAGGCAGAAAATAAGAAGATTGAAGAGGAAATAAAAGAGAGTCCATAATAAATCGTTGTGAACATTGCTTTTGAGAAGAAAGGATCATCCCTATCTTTGTGCTCTGGGTGAACAGGGGTGCACACGTGTAGAAGAGCACAGCTGCCAGGGATTCCCTGGAGAAAAGAGAACAGGCTGAGATGAACATGACCCCCAAGTCTGAGTTGTGGAAAAACCCTAACTGACAAGAAAAGAATCTCTGAAATAAGTGATACATTCTGGAAGGAAAACAGCCCTCATATGATAGGTAGTTTAATCCTGAATTGAAAGATCCTCAAAATCTAAATTATTTTATTCAATTTATTGATAAATTTTATTCTAATTTTTTCCATAAAACAGTATTTTAACTAAGGATTAGATTTTGGGTCAAGTGCACAATGTCCTTCTTTAAAATTATATAGACATCACCATCACCTACAAAAAAGTTTTCTAGAATAAAAAGCTTTTTATACATTCAGCAATGCAGTAAGAGAAATAAGAACCGAGGCTCTCCAGCAACTGCCTGGATTTCAAATGCTCGCTTAGCTGCCTTCCTTCTATTAAATCCTTTATGTCCTAAGCCTTGTTTTCCTTATTTATAAAGTAGGATCCATAACAGTACTAACTTTGGAGTCTTAATGAGAATTAAATGTACTAATTCATGTAAAGTACTTAGCCCAGAATCTAACAAATATTGCACACTCCATAGAAGTTAGCTATTTTAATGTGAGCAATATATAGAAACTAATTGTGAAAAACATTTTGATAACCAACCATGTAATAATATACAGTCGACCCTCGGTATCTGCAGAATATTGGTTCCATGACCCTCTGCAGATACCAAAATCCTCGGATGCTCAAGAGCCTTATGTAAAATGGGTCTCAATTGATGCTCTGTATCCACAGGTTCTGCATCCACAGATTCAACCAATCACAGATCGCACAGTTGGTTGAATCCACAGATGCATAACCTGTGGATGTGAAGAGCCAACTGTATTGTTGTGATATACTAAGTTCTTTCACTTACGGTATTCCTGCTTTATTTCTGGAGCTGCAAAGGTGAAGGTAGGGTCTTAGAATTTCAAAGATTAGCTCAGGGAACATTTTAATAAAGATTGTATTAGTTACGGTACAGGTCAGCTTGCTACTGAAACACCCCAAAAATACAGTGACAAAAAAGAGAAAAGTGTCTTTTTCTTTAACATGCCCACCCACAGGTGAGTAGCCCAGCGGTGAAGGCAGCTCTGCTCCAGGAGGTCCTCTAGGACCCAGTTCCATTTCTCTCTTTTCTCTATCTTCACCTGCAATAGGTTGTATAACCAAAGCCATCTCACCAGCGTCTTCTTCCATCCCGCAGGAAGGGGAAGACAGTGAATGAAGAGCAAGCCATCTCCTTTCTAAAGGATGGGACCCAGAGCTTGTACACATGGCTTCTGCTCCCTCCTTGTTGCTGAGATCTTAGTTCCTGGGCCACCCATGATTGAAAGAGAGACTAGAAAATATGACCTTAGCTAGGCAGCCATGCACCCAAATACAATTCTATGGGTTCTGTTATCAAAAGGGAGATGGAAAGAATGGATAGTGGACTCAATTAGCAGTTTTCCACCGGAGTTGCTATGGTAGCTACTAGTATTGTTTCATTGACCCCAAGATACTGTTAATTTTGGGACACATCATCATTTTATGTACCACTCAGTAAGAAAAACCATGCTATTCAAACTGTGGCACATTGCTTTCTTATCAGCTGAGTTGTAGGACACATCCTAATTTTGAGATTTTGAAGTGTGAAGAACATGTGTCTTGGTATAGAAGAAATACAGTATCAGAAAGACTTAGGAAAAGAAAATGATCTAAAGATATCCATTTTGCAGTCTTCTTCTGTGTGTGTGACTTTCCTTGGGACAAGTATAGGCAGCAGATATCAAGCTTTGATTGACCTGTTGAGTGTAATGTTTAGAACAGTGATTGACAAGGTATTGTACTATCAGTGTGAATTGAAGTCAAATTCCTATGACATCTGGTAGACGGACTTTTGACTCAAAGGCCTGGGGAAAATTTGCCTAGATTTTTGTTCAACCTGGACCAGCTCTGGAGTTGAGTAAGCAGACAGCGAGGGTCCTGTTTTTACTAGCCAGGGTTCTCGCTTAACAGAAGGACAAAGACCGAGGGCTACACTCCGAGGGAAGAGACATGGCCAAGGCACTTGACTTCCTGTCTCAACTCTCAACATTCAGTCATCACCCAAACATGAGTTGAACACCAAGCACTTTGCTTGGTGCTACCGTACAGTCCCTACCCTCCAAGAACCCCAGAGCTCATGCAGGGAGAAAAATAAGTAGACCCATAAAGGCATGCAGTTGTGTAGGAGCTGTGATAGAAGTCTAGTAAGTAGAGACACAGACTGGGGATGGTCAGTTCTACCTGAGGTTAGGGAAGACCTCACGGTGGCAGTGAAATCAGGATTGGGGAGATGTAAGGGCTCTTCAAGCAGATGTAACAGAATATGCAAGTGCATGGAAACATGAAACAGTGGTCACTTCAGGGGACTGAGTTATGATCCCTTTGGCACACAGGACTAGAAGCAGTGGGTATGTCCAGCTTTGTTTCCTTCTTAGTGCCTTATATACAGGAGGCAAACAGCAGTATTGGTTTAATTGAATTAAAGAAAAGACCAACCTGTTGGATGGCCAAGTAGAGATAAGCTGAACTCTCCTGGATCAAAAAGATGCTGGGTTCCAGTAAATGGACAGAAGCAAAAAGACACCTTGGGTGCTATGCTTGCTCTGGAACTTAACGTTACTCTAGCTTATTTGTCAACTTAAGGTTTGAAGATTTAATAGATAAAGGAACTTCTTTGGAACCTGCCTTCACCACTCTTATGCTTATTTTCTCCAATTTAAGAAATGCACAAATGTATTTTTCTTTAGAACACACGTTTTATCCTTGTTTACTCGGAGCATATATAGTACTGCTGCTATTACTGGAAGAATAGATTCTCAGTGCAGCAAACACATCTTTGTGAATTTGACCTACTACAAAGGTTAGAGAATCAAACTTTTTATTCTCAGGTTTTAAGATGTAATAATGAAAGACCCTGATCAGTTCAGTAAGATCATCCGACAGCTTTGAATCTGGTCAATGACAAATCTATATATTCAGATGTTTCTTGCTATATATTGCTACTGAAATATGCTTCTCTTATATAGATCACTGTTACAGATGAGGAAGTTAGTAATCCATCCTTTTTAGATCTGGTGAGAACTCCCCAGATGAGGAAGTGCACACTTATACTTATGTTTGCTTGGTAAGTTTGACTTGTGATGGATTCAAAAGCTTGTGTCAAATTTACAACGCATCCCTTTCTTCAAATCAGGTTGACGTTATCTCTTACTTGTTCTCCCTTGTGTTTCAATGTTGCTCCAGGTTCACAAGTGCTGTGGTTTATCAGGGACTCGTCATGCGCCTGGGAATTATAGGAGGCAACCTCTATATTGACTTTTTCATCTCAGGAGTTGTGGAACTGCCAGGAGCCCTCTTGATCTTACTAACCATTGAGCGTTTTGGTCGGCGCCTACCCTTTGCAGCAAGCAATATAGTGGCAGGAGTGGCATGTCTGGTCACTGCGTTCTTACCAGAAGGTAACTGTCCCCTAAGTCTGTTTGGCAGCCAAGAACTTGAAAAAAATCCTAAAATAATCAAGAACAGAGAACCTCTCATCTTTAGAAAATGGACCATTGCATCAAAATCGTAGTGCCAGGCACCCTCTAGTGATGTCACTCTATTTTCTGTCTAGTCAGTCTAACTACTTGACTATAAAAGATTGGTTCTATAGATTTTTCTGTTTTCTCCATTTCTCAGTTCATTTATGGATGAAATAGATGTGTGAAATCTAGCTTGGACTGAAGTAGTTTACTTTTTAAAAAAAAATTTTAATTGATGTATAGTTGATGTACAATATTATGTTACAGGTGTACAATATAGTGATTCATCATTTTTAAAGGTTATAGTCCATTAATAGTTATTATAAAATATTGGCTGTATTCCCCGTCTTGTACAATATATTCCTGTAGATTATTTTATACCTAATAGTTTGTACCTCTTAATCCCATACCCCTATATTGCCTCTCCCCACTTCCCTTTCTCCTCTGGTAACCCACTAGTTTGTTCTCTATACCTGTGAGTCTGCTTCTTTTTTGTTATATTCACTAGTTCATTGTATTTTTTAGATTCCACACATAAATGATACAGTATCTGTCTTTCTCTGTCTGACTTATTTCACTTAGCATAATGCCATCCCAGTCCATCCATGTTGTTGCAAATGGCAAAATTTCATTCTTTTATGGCTGAGTAATATTCCATTGTATATATGTACATCATCTTTATCCATTCATCTGTTGATGACCACTTAGGTTGGTTCCATATCTTGGCAATTGTTAAAAAAAATGCTGCTGTGAACATTGGGGTGCATGTATCTTTTCAAATTAGTGTTTTGTTGTTTTTGGATGTATACCCAGGAGTGGAATTGATGTAGTTTACTTTTAATCACCTTTGTCTGACTTACTTTTGTGATATCATTGACTGTGTTTCACATTTCCTGACTGTCTTTCATATCACCAATCCCATGTGAAACACTGAGGTTACAAAGGGAAGAAAAACAAATTTCTTGACAACCTAGTAAGGGATATAACCACTTTAATGCTCTCACAATAAATGGTGATAAGTGAAATAATAGAATTATTTACAAGATTTAGAAATACAAGAAAAGGGTCCAAGAAGTGATTAATCCATGGGGATAGTCAGGAAAAGCTTCCCTTAAGTGAGACTAGGCATGTATGAAGAAGGAAAAGAAACGCGCCCTACAGAAGGGAAGGCTGGGAGTAATTTTTACAAAGTAAAGCACGGTTCTCAGAAGTACGAACCACCTTTGATGGTTCAGAAACCAAGCGTTGTTTGTTATCACAGGAATATCTCAGCAAGGAGGCTGGGGGATTGCCCATCACCAGTGGTGATGGCCTCAAAGCCAAGCCAAGAGCTTGGTCGTGGTCTTGTGGGCTTCAGATGGAGGACAGGTGGCCGCCAAGTGGCTGTTGCAGTTTGGACAATGGCAATGAGGAGGAGAGATGCTGAGAGCAGGAATTAAGGTTGTGGCAGACGGGTCTGAATGGGAGATGGTGATTTCAGCAATGTTTCAGAGTTAAGTTTTGGGGGGACTTGATGACCAGTATGTGGTGCAGAGGTTGTAGGTGACTCCAAATGCACTGTTCACACAAAGCCGGTTATCTCTGCCTTAGAACACAGCGGGCACTGGACAGAGGGAGGCTTTCAAACTCCCAGGGAACATGTGTTTTAGAGCAAGTTTATTATTTCAGCATTCCAGGAGGTGTGGGGTGGGAGGTGGCTGGAAGAGCTGCAGTCTGGTAGTTCTTTGTGTCAGCACAATGGAAGCTGTGTTTTCTTTTGGGAATCCTCTGAGGATCAGGAAAGAACTGATAATATTGTGGAAGTCGAAACAGTCATAATTTACAGATGAGTTTATTAATTAAATACGGATTTCTGAAATCCCAAAAGATTAGATAGACCATATTTAAATAAAATTACAGAAATGCCCATCTTCAGAACAGAAGTAGGGGGAAAAGACATGAAGTCCTGTCATATTGGAAGGGTTAATGGTAGACAGAACTGACAGTTTACATTGATCTCATTTTTCTTGAGTATATTACTTTCCTAGTGCTGCTATAACAAAGTACCACAAGCTGGGTGCCTTGCAACACAGAAATGTATTCTCTCACACACCTGGAGCCTGGAAGTCTGAAACCCAGGTGTGGGCAGGGCCTTACACTCTCTGACAGCTCTAGGTGAGGATCCTTCCCTGCCTCTTCCTGGCTTCTGGTGGTTACCAGCCATCCTCGGTGTTCCTTGACATCTTCCCCAGCTCTGCCTCCATCTTCACATGACCTTCTCTGCATCTCCGTGCCTTTACTTTACCATTATATCGGCAAAGATCCTATTTTGAAACAAGGTCACATTCTGAGGTTCTAGGTGGACATGAACTTTGGGGACAGTATTCAACATACCACATTGAGTTAACACATTATAAGAGTTGGGGAAGATATCGGCCAACACGTGTCTATTTCGTGTCTGTTAATTGCTGCCAGTAAACTAGGAATAGAGATAGTACGGTGAACAAGACAGACATCATTTCTGTCCTCGGGAATCATGCACCATTTAGTAGAAGCTGGCAGAGAAGGGAACACTGGAGACTTCACTGGTCTTTCTGTTTTACTTTGGCACTTTTTAGTTTTAGGTTTAATTTTTAAATGTAGTTCCCTAAGACAACATTCATCTGCTCTCACTGCATATGGAACAGGAATCAAGTATTAATTATGTATTCATTGCATAATTTCCTATGAAATTAGGAAAGTTGAGAGAAAGATTAATGACTTAAGTGTGGCCCATCTTTTCATTATGTAACTTTCCCAGAAGATTTTCTTTGGTCCTAGACTGATTGGGATGGTTTTAATATGTGTCGCATGCAGCCTGATCCCAGAAATCATTGCAGAGCATATGTCCAAACTGATATTGAAGTAACTGCATGGGTGGGAATCAAGCTGTTTTATAAAGAACACTCTCATATATTGGAAAATATAAGGCAAAGAATAGACTTTTTTGTTTGGTCTGATCAGTTTTACTCTGTAGACAGAATTTCCCAATTTAAGCCGTAGAATTGTTCTTAGCAACATTGAAAACAATTTGCTCTTATTCTGGGCGCATTTTATTTGTATATTCTGCAGATTCGGCTGCTTTTATAGTCACACGCTGGTCAAAATTGACTGCCAAGAATAAGTTCAAATCCCTAATGCTGTGTGTGAATACCAAACATTAGCAGAGGTTCCTTGCTAGGAGTTGACATCCTTACTTCCACTTAAGGGAACTTTGGGACTTGGTTACTTGGGCTAAGGAATTAACATTCGAAAGACTTTTCCTCTCAGCCATTCTTGACATCATCACCAGGATGACTGCCCCTGAGGAGAATACTGAGCAGCCTTTTAGGGGAATCAGCTGTAAAATTGCCTCAGAGAAAATGGTTTAACCAACTTTCCCTCCACTAAGCACGACTCTTCATGGTCTAAAGAATCAAATTCTGGAAAAGAAAGTCTTTCAGGCTATACCCTCATCTAAGACTCACTGTTTCTGACCCAAATTTTTGAACTCTAGTTAAAGCCTGAAAAATAAAGAGCTTTTTAAATCCATACTCATCTGCCATCTTTAATTTGAGTTTATTCAAGATGGCTACAAACCTGGCAGTTCGGGTAAATCTTTTTGAAATGAAAAACTTGTCTTTGACTTTTCTCTTTAAGTAAAACTATTTTTATCTTACCTACTAGGAATTTTCACTAAATTTTATTTCAGAACTCAGAGCAGATGGTACATTCAAAGGAGATGTAAGATTGTGTTTGTTTAAAATCCTGCATCCTTTCTTCAAAAATTGAGGTATTATTCTCAATAATCTCTAGCAGCTTGACCAAATCCCCATCACAGGGACTCTCTTTCTCTGTGTTCTCAGGAATTCATGGGAGGTAGTTTCAGCTTCAGTCCTCATTCTTAAATCGTCTTATTGTTTTTTGTCATTGCTACCAAAAGATGTCTGTTGACACTTCAGGATGAACTTAGCACATTACTGAGATGCTCAGAAGTTTTTGTGCACATATGTAATATTAACATTGCTTACACCTCCTATAAATTGCTTTCATTTCACCCTTTAGTTAAAATGAACAGTGCAGTGCCTTTGGGACTTAACTTTTGTTACACATTTCAACAAAACCTCTGTCCCAGTGCAGTTAGATACTGGCCTGTACTGCTTAGAAAGAGCTGAGAGTCTTAAGAAAACTTGACAGCATTTTCTTAACATTTTACTGAATTGACTAGTTATTTACCTGTATTCACTGAGCTAACCACATACATCTCTCATTGGTGTGTGTGTGTGTGTGTGTGTGTGTGTGTGTGTGTGTGTGTGTGTGTTTTAATTTGGTTTCTTGGTTTTTTTTGTTTTCTTCCGTTTTTTTCCGCTTCTGGTTTTTTCTGTTTTTTTCCATTTTCCATTTTTTCAGTTATAAACTGAAGTTGTCAGTGGGACTTACTTGTAGAGCTGTCTTGATTCAGTAGGAAAAACCATAGCTTAAGAACATAACCTGGATAATCAAGTTATTTCCACAGGAGCCGGCAGCGTTCTTCCCCACAGCCTGAGAGCAGCGAGAGGTTGCCCACTCGGGCCGGGACCCAGGGAATCTGGGCACCAGCTGCCACTTTCCGTTCCCCAGCACCTGGCACCACACCACCTGCTCATTGAAGGAAGGGGTGGAATGCATTTCCTAGTCCCCCTGCCTGGCCTTAATGAAAACGTAAAGGCTAAATAAAACACGTTTACAACCGTGCCAGCGCGGATGGCGGCCCATCGCAGGAGTGCAACTCTGCTGTTCCTCACTCCTCGATGTGACGTTAATGTGAGCGCTGCAGGTGTCCTCAGCTGGGGAAAAAGTCAAGGACACCAGGATGTCCTCGGCCGGTTTGCAATCAACATGTAACAGACGGGAGCCTCTGAGCAATGATCTGGATTCAGGAACCCTCTGTTTCTCTGCTTGCCCTCCTGGACAATTGTTTTATTTAATGACTTTTAGCTTTTTCTTTTGGTTGAATATTCTCTAAAAAGAACACATGTAAGGGGCTGGCTGTCCTGGCTGTCCAGTAGTTAGGGCTCCGTGCTTCCACTGCAAGGGGCATGGGTTTGATCCCTGGTTGGGGAACTAAGATCCCACAGGCCATGTGACGTGGGAAAAAAAAACCCGAAAAAAAACAAAAAAACATGTAAATCTACTGAGCTTCCTCCTCTTCTGTCATCCTCCTCATTCATGCCTACTTCTCTACTAAAATATTATAAATTCAGGAAAGTGCAATAATTCTAGAAGACAGGAGGACCATTTAGTGCTGAGTGAGCATAAATAAGGAGCAGTATAAAGGGGGAAGGTTTCCTTTTCAAAGATGGAAGTCAGGTATATGCTGAATGCCCTTGGCTTTGCTTTGGAGAGCAGACAGCCTCCTGTTCTCACGGTCATATGTCCTCACCCCAAGGCTACTAAGAGAGGATGGCATAAAATCAAAACTGTTGATACAGTGAGATACCAACTCACACCCAACATAAAGGTCATCAATTAAAACGTCTACAAATAACAAATGCTGGAGAAGGTTTGGAGAAAAGGGAGCCCTCCTATGCTGTTGGTGGGAATGTAAGTTGGTGCAGCCACTATGGAAAACAGTATGAGGTTCCCCAGAAAGCTAAAAAGAGAGTTGCCATATGATCCAGCAATCCTACTCCTGGGCATATATTCAGAGAAAACTATAGTTCCAAAAGATACATGCACCCCTATAGCAACACTATTCACAATAACCAAGACATGGAAACAACCTAAATGTCCATCAACAAAGGAATGGATAAAGAAGATGTGGGGTATATATAATCAATGAAATATTACTCAGCCATAAAAAAAAAAAAGAATGAAATAATGCCATTTTCAGCAACATGGGTGGATCTAGAGATTATCACACTAAATGAAGTAAGTCAGAAAGAGACAAATACCATATGATATCACTTATGTATAGAATCTAAAATATGACACAAACGAACTCATCTACAAAACAGAAACAGAGTCATAGAGAAGAGACTTATGTTGGAGGGGGAGGGATGGAGTGGGATTTGGGGTTAGCAGATGCAAACTATTATATAGAGAATGGATAAACAACAAGGTCCTACTATGTGGCACAGGGAACTATATTCAATATCCTGTGATAAATCATAATGGAAAAGAATATGAAAAATATATATATATACACACACATATATATATACACATACATAACCAAATCATTTGCTGTATAGGAGAAACAACGTTGTAAACCAACTATACTTCACTTAAAAAAAAAAAAAGGACAGCATCAACTGCACAACGTTGAGGAATTTTAGAGCACTGACTTTTTAGAGTAAAAATGGTTTACGCCTTCTTCCCTTAAAGCACAAAAGAAAGAAAATATTTCATAGAGAACATCTGGCATTTCCCACTGGTTACTATGGAGGAAAGGGGTGTTTCTTCACATAACCAAAGTAGCCCTAAAACAGTTCATTTTCACGTGAATGAACAAACCAGCATTAAAGAATCTGGCTTCTTCTGGATGATTTCTTAGGCAAAGAAGCAAGACTTCAGGTGAGAGAAATGAGGAAAGACATACGCCCTGGTGATGACGCACAGCAGACTTCCCCTCCCAGAGATCCCAGTCCTCAGAGCCTTGTAGCTCTCTAGAAACCAAAGTCAGTTTCAGGTCCAGGTTTTTCCTGGTCTGTTGGGAACAGCGATTCTGTGTATCATCACTAAGGGCTATGAACAGAAAGAGGACAAATGGGCACCAGACTGCAGTGATGGTTTTCAAGGGCATAAGCAAAGACTACCTTCTAGGGACTTCCCTGGTGGTGCAGTGGTTAAGAATCCGCCTGTCAACGCAGGGGACACGGGATCGATCCCTAGGCCAGGAGGATCCCACATGCTGCGGAACAGATAAGCCTGTGCACCACAACTACTGAGCCTATGCTCTAGAGCCCGCGAGCCACACTCTTAAGCCCATGTGCCACAACTACTGAAGCCTGCGTGCCTAGAGCCCATGCTCCGCAACAAGAGAAGCCACAGCAATGGGAAGCCCACGCACTGCAACGCAAAGAGTAGCCCCTGCTCACCACAACTAGGGAAGACCCAACACAGCCAATTAAATAATTAATTAATTAATTAATTAATTATTTTTAAAAAAGACTATGTTACAGACAGAAGGCCAGTGTACTCAGGCCCTCTAGGAAGGCACTGCCTGGAACATTGTTTTCAAGGTAGTGGCTTCTCGACAGATGCCTTGAATTGTATTTCTGTAATCCAGCCCTGCTCAGGAAGGCAGCTAGTGCACTAAATACTAGTTGTCCTCCTAGTGGTGGTTGTTGCTGTTGAAAATTTGGCTACAATATGAGAAGGTATCTGTCATTTGCACTTAAAATTAGCAGGTTTACAGCTGGGAGAAACAGTAAACAAATGCCTTTTGTTGTTTTGTAAAATTGTATTGAAAGCAGACCCCTAACTCTTCCTTTCCAAATTGTCTGTGTTTGCAGGAATACCCTGGTTGAGGACCACTGTTGCTACCCTGGGAAGACTAGGCATAACCATGGCCTTTGAAATTGTTTATTTGGTAAATTCAGAATTGTACCCAACAACATTACGGTAATTTCAATATCCGTATCATGGCTTTGCCTAAGCAATTCTGCAGCCACATATTTTAAGTTGACTTAAAAACTCTGAAACAGTTTTCTTAGCTTGGTGACGTATTAGCCTGGGCTGGATTCAGCCAGCGAAAAAGCTAGGTTTTGAGTTGTAGCTGCTTTCGCATTATTGTCATCAATATCTTCATACACAGTTGGGGGTTTGTGGAAAGACTAGGCTTGATGTCAGAAACTCTGGTTAGCGTGCTTGCGTCCTGGTTACATCTGCCCTCATCAGCGTCGCTCTGGGTAAAGGCTGCAGCCTCTGTTCTGACCACGCTCCACAGGCAATTATTGAAGGACAGAATACAACAATGTGCACAGCTCGTGCACATCGCCCTCCTTGCCTGGGGGAATGTTCATGGGCACAGCTTGCTGTCAGTCTAGGGTGCCAGAGGGACACGAGTGCCACAGAGCAGGCTGGGGAGTGAGCCGCTGATGGAAGACTGATTCCCACCAATACTGTAGACCCCCCAGCCCTGCCCCCAACTAGCCTTGCTGTGACTCAGCTTTTACCCAGATGTGAACTGGTGCAGGTTGGAAATGATTTGCTTGGAGTATGAGAGAGTAGAAATTTTCAAAGCTAAAAACTAGAGAAGTGGGGGACTTCCCCGGTGGTCCAGGGGTTGAGAATCCGCCTTCCAATGCAGAGGACACGGGTTCGATCCCTGGTTGGGGAACTAAGATCGCCCATGCCACGGGGCAACTAAGTCCGCACACTGCAATTACTGAGCCCACATGCCACAACTAGTAAGTGCATGTGCCACAACTACAGAGCCCATGTGCTCTGCAGCCCGCACACCACAACTAGAGAGAAGCCCACGCACCACCACGAAGATCCTGCATGCCCCAACTAACACCCTAGGCAGCCAAAATTAATAAATACATAAATATGTAAAAACACAAAAACTAGAGACATGGGAAATATTAAGATTTCTCTGTTACTTATATATCAGAAAATGTTACTTATCTCGAATTTATTGAAATACTTTTTGCTTAAAACAATTTTTTTGTTCTGCAGAAACTTTGGCGTTTCCCTCTGTTCAGGTTTATGTGATTTTGGGGGCATCATAGC
This sequence comes from Hippopotamus amphibius kiboko, assembly GCF_030028045.1. NCBI lineage: Eukaryota > Metazoa > Chordata > Mammalia > Artiodactyla > Hippopotamidae > Hippopotamus > Hippopotamus amphibius. The sequence continues at coordinate 62,472,166 of NC_080191.1, forward strand.
CCCGTTTCTGCTCTTCCGCTTAGCAGCTGTTTGGCTTGAACTACCTCTTATCATCTTTGGTAAGTTCTCACTTTATATACTATTCTTAAATGCTTTCCTCCACATTTTTTGCATTAATAGAACCTTTAATAATGATCAGGTTTGACATTAATGGTATCCATTTACTCTTTATAACAACCGTTTCAGCTTTGAGGAACCACAATGAAATGTGGACCCTAAATCATTTAAATTTACTTTATATTAAAGGGTTGCAATAAAAAGTGTTCAATTTAGCTTTCTTTGTTGAGGTGCCGACTTAAAATCAAATACTATGAAACTCTTTTATGATATTGTGGAACATAACCAATCGTTTTCAGGGGACCAAACAGGACCTTCTGTATGTTTAAAAACAAGCCTAAAAGCTAATTGTATTGTTAAATGCTCCATGTCTCTCAATATCGTATCTGCATGTGCTTTGATGCTAAGCGCACCATGCCAAAAGGACGGGACACAGAAGCCCTTGCACACGTACCACAACCTCTTTGATGCCACTCAGGTCCATACCCTCCTTCCTACCTTCAATCTTCGTGAAACTCATGAAGGGATAGAACCATAGCGTAGGGAGGGCCCTTGGGGTAACTCAGACCAGTGCTTCTCCAGTGCTGTTCCAACCTTTCTGTCTGGATCTCATACCCTCTTCAGCAAGAGAATGCCGGTTGGCCCCTTGCTCACCTACCTTTCCTCCACCCCCACTTCCTTACTCTCGGTAAAGTAGGTTTCTCACCCATTGTTCAGCAGTTTAAATTCCAATGAAAAGATTGCATCCACGAGGGCATGCATCCGGAGAAATGCAGAAGTCCTCCAACAGTGCTTAGGACCGTAAAGTCGGCTTATAACCACTGACACTCGTGACGCAATAAAAGATCGTTTCAAACTGTTTCATGGGATCTGATACACAAGCTCAGCACGGATTCTGGGCCGGCGTGAAAAAGCAGAGAGAGGGCATTGTGCAACTGAGACAGGGTCACCTGCGAGCCCAGTCCCTCAAGATGGGGGTCTGGCCGGCAAGGCGGGCTGGCCGAGCTAGGCGCTGGTGCTGTGGGGCAGGGCCTTCCTTCCCAGAGTCTGGCTGGGGAGGGAGCTGCCTTTCCCACCGGCCAGTAACAAGAGAGTGTGATAAATAAGGGCACCATGAGAGCACATCGCAGGGACCGCTAACCCTGTGGCGTCAAGGGGAGAAAGTCAGGGAGCAAGGAGCCCATGCAGCGGCTGAGATCTGAAGATGAGCAGGAACTACCCACATGAGAGGTGCGAGCCGGTGCTCCAGGCCGTGGGAAGGCCTGGAGTAAGAGGAGGTTAAAGGACAGAGTACAGTGTATAAGTTGGGGCCTGAAGAGAGATGAGGCTGGGGAGGGGTGCTGGGGCCGGACCAGGGAGGGGCTTCTCGGAGGTGCACAGGGTCTGCTCTTTATCCACACAGCAGTGGGAAGCTGTGCGGGGTGTCAGGCCGGGGTTGACAGCGTCAGCTTTGCATTTTAGAAATATGACTCTAGTGGCAGATATGCTAAGGAATGAGAGGGGGCAACCCTAGTGGTGAGAAGATTCAGAGATGTCATAATCAGGTAGGAGATCCTAAGGGGGGGTCTGAGGTGATGGCACTGAGAATGCTGAGGAGAGGATGGGTCGAAAACCATGTATGAGAAGTTGAATTGGCGGGAGGGGGTGACTGACGGGAGGAGGGCCAGAGGGACCTGGCAGCTGGGCAGCAGGACTCCTGGCTGGGAGAACCACAGGTGGCCACGCGGCCCTAGTGTAGTGAACGCCAGAGGAGCCCGTCTGCGGGAGGACGTGGAGGGATTCTGTTTGGGCTGTTTGTAGCATGAGGTGCCTGTACGAAATCCAGGTTGAAATGGTGAGAAGCCAGTAGGCTTGATGAGTTGAGTCGTGATGAAGGTTTGGAAGCCATCTGGATGTAGATGACCACCGGCACCATGGGGGTGACCGAAACCCCCTCCACAGGGAGCAGGACAGAGTGGGAGGAAAGAAGGGGGCCCAGGACGGAGCCCTGAGAAGTGGCAAAGCACCCAGTGTAAGCAGAGCGAGAGGCACCCGCCAGGGGCCGAGGAGGGATGCGAGAGGAGCAGCCGCGAAACCCGGGGCCCGTCAGGCAGGGAAGCCGGGGGAAGGCGGGCGAGGTCACCAGCCGCCAGAGCTGCTGCGGGCCAGGCGGCAGGGACGAGAAGCAGGGCCGCTGGACGTCGCCGTGGCGGCAGCTGGCCACCTGGCTGGAGCAAGGCCAAAGGCGACACTAGCAGAACCCAGACTAGAGCGGGTGGAGGTGGGAGATGCCTCTGGGCCACCAAGGCCAACTGTCAAGTTTTCAAGAATTTTTGAGCCAGTTTAAACACACCCATCATAAAAATTGAACGTGCCAAATAGATTAAAAACAGAGGTAATAAATACTCACGTCTTGTCAGTTCCTGATTCATGGAGTTTCACTGTCTCCGTCCTTGAGGCTGGTGGGTCCACGGTAGTCCATGGTGGAGGCGCTGCTGCCCATCTCCCCAGAGCCTCGCTCGCGCCACCGGGCTGCTGGTTTGAATCATGCGCGTCAGCGATGGGCGTATTTACACCATGGAAATAGGCAAATGCTGCTGCAAATCAGGACTTTATTTTCTGGAGAGCCAGTTGTTAGACGTTCACCAACATAGCACTGGGATACGAAGATGTGTAGAAAATAGGAGAAGATGGTGTTTCAAGAATTGCAGTTTTAAAGAAAGGAAGAAGGGAGGATGGTAGGCTGATAGAAGGCTCTTTAAAGAGGATAGATTTGAATATGTTTCAAGGCATCCACCAATGAGTTAAAGATCTTGGAGACAGAGGATGAATCACTCCAGTGAGGAGCCCAAAAAGACTCCAAGAGATGCTCTCAGGCAGATGTGGGGACAAGTCTTGCGGTGTCACATGATGGAAGGAGGAAGGCGAGGGGCAGGGGGCAGTGAAAGAATGCTGAGGGACTCCTCACTGGAGGCTTCTATGTTCCCCGTGAAGTAGGAGGTGAGGGCTTCTCAGAATGTTTGGCACTTAGTAGGTCCTCAAGAAATAGTTGTGAAATGAGTGAGTGTACAGGTGGATGCCAAGAGCACAGGGGCGATGGGACTGTCCAGGGTTTGAGGAAGGCTGAGAACCTGTGGAAGCGTGACAGAAGAACACTGGAGAGCTGGGCAAGGTGACCAGGGGACTGCTGCAGGGGATGGTGCATCCAGGTGGTGAGCACAGTGGCTTCCAGAATGAGCAGGGGGCCATGAGGGGGCGGCTGTGCATTCCTGGTGCCCTAATGCCTTTCCCCTGTTCTGCAGGTATCTTGGCATCTGTCTGCGGTGCTCTTGTGATGCTTTTACCTGAAACCAAGGGTATTGCCTTGCCAGAAACAGTGGATGATGTAGAAAAACTTGGCAGGTACGGTACGAAATCCAGCACATCCTAATTAAAAGCAGCATTTCGAACCCACTGAGAAAGGATGGTGCTGAGAAAATTGAATATCCAGGAGGGCAAATATAACATTAAATCCCTATCTTACATCCTAAGCAAAAAATTCAAAGTAGATTTAAAAAGTTAATGTAAAACAAATCTGTAAAAGAATATGTTTTATTTTTTAAAGGTGGGTATGAAGAGGGAAACATTTCCAAATAAGGTGTTAAAACAGAAGGAATCTAAAGAAAAGAGACTGATGATTGGACAAAGTAGAAATAATTTAAATGTGCATCAATAGGCAACTGATGGTGAAAGTGATAACGTATCCATAAATAATTGAGATATGTCTATATGCAAAGACATGGAGAGATTTTCAAGATGGATTACAAATTGAAAAGTCACAGAACAATGTGTTACAGTATTTATTAAAAAATAAAACCAAGAGTAATCCCTCTCTATAGCTAGATGGGAAAATAAATGATAGATGATGATAGAAAGATGATAGATGATAGATAGATAGATAGATAGATAGATAGATAGATAGATATAGATAGATAGATAGAGACATAGATAGATAAGTGATAAGTGATAGGTAGACAGATAGAAAGAAGATAGGAGAAGAGTGAGAAAGAGACTGAACTTGGGAAAAGGTTGTCTAAATGGTATATAGGGAAAGTTAATAGGGACTTCCCTGGTGGCATAGTGGTTGAGAATCCGCCTGCCAATGCAGGGGACACAGGTCCGATCCCTGGTCTGGGAAGATCCCACATGCTACGGAGCAACTAAGCCCGTGTGCCACAACTACTGAACCCACACACCTAGAGCCCATGCTCCCCAACAGGAGAAGCCACTGCAGTGAGAAGCCTGCACACCACAATGGGTAGCTCCTGCTCGCGCAACTAGAAGAAACCCACGCTCAGCTATGAAGACCCATCGCAGCCAAAGATAAATAAATAAATATTTATTTATTTATTAAAAAGGAAAGTTAATATCCAACCAACATATGAATATGAAATATGTTTTTGTTATATCAAGAAAAATTCACATTATACACATTCTAATCTCTGAAATCTTTCCTAATAAAAAGATAGGAAGAGAGAATATAAATATGAGAATGTATAGGAAAAGATCTAAATTGATAAAATATACCCTACGGGGATAGCAATAGCTTGGGAAGAGTGCAGAAGGGAGGACATTACTTTTATATTCCATAGACTCCTCTTTTTTTTTTTTTAAGAACTTTTATTGATACTCCATAGACTTCTGAATTGTTCGATTAAAAAAAAATTACAACTCATGGTCTTGTATCATTTGTGAATTTTTTTAAAAAATTTTTTGTCTGTGCCATGTGGCACGTGGGATCTTAGTTCCCCAACCCGGGATCGAACCGGCTCCCCCTGCGTTAGAAGCACTGAATCTTAAATGCTGGACAGCCAGGGAAGTCCTCATTTGTGAATTTTAAAAAATAATTTAACAGCTAATTTTAAAAATAAAAATCAATCTTCTTCTAAACAATGACCTAGAAATTAAGGGTAGGGATCTCTAAATTTTAAAAAAGTGTATCAAAAATATTTATGAAAAGACTGAATGTCAGTAACTTCATGGCAGTTTTATTCTTCACTTGGCAGATTGGGAAGAGAGTAGAAACTGACATTTTTTAGGTCCTTATGTATGTGATCAATGGTTTCACGTATGTCATTTCACTTAATACTCAAAAATGATTATGTGCAATACAAGTTTTTATCCTTACTTTTTCATATACTAGGAAATCTATGCTCAGAAAGACTTCACAACTTTTACGTGCTAGGACTCAGATTGTTATTGTCCAGGGTACAGGTGTGACTGTTTGTTTTGGGTAGTTTTATTATCTTATGCTGTATCCTACTTGATTATGAGTATTTTAATCGCAAGAATCCCCTGGTAGGATTGGAAATTTCTCTCTTCATATCCTCTTTTAATGAGGTACCATCCCTGTCCCCAGAGATAGGCAACCATTGCTAAGTATCTCACAAGTATTTTAACCAGGCCTTTAAAACTTATACAGTGATTTCATTGTCCTGTTTCTTGATGCTATTTTAAAAAGTAAGATTGATGAATCATCTTAGAACTTTCCTAAGAAAGGCTTGTCTGTATACTCAAAGCCAAACCACTAGCTGACTTTTAACAGGAGTGGCAAATCAGAGGACACGTGGATATTTGTCCCATGAAGTAACCCAACCAGATTCTTATGCCTGTTTGTAAGTAAACTGATAGGTAATGGCTTATTCCTATGTTTTACCCTAAAACAATGCTACATGAAGTTTGAGGTAAGGTGGGAGATTGTCTTAAGACATTGCCATTTTATAAACCAAAATTAAGTTAAGAAATTTATAGAAGGGGAGACTTCCCTGGTGGTCCAGTGGTTAAGAATCTGCCCTCAATGCAGGGGACGCAGGTTTGAACCCTGGTCAGGGAACTAAGATCCCACATGCCATTAGCCCCCGTGCCACAACTACTGAGCCCAAGCACCACAACTAGAAAGAAGCCCACACGTGCAATGAAATATCCCACGTGCCGCAACTAAGACCCGATGCAGCCAAAAATAAATAAATAAACAAATAAATAAATATTTTTTAAAAAGAAATTTGTGAAAGGTATTAAAACTGTCCTCTTGAGTGTTCCATCATAAGGTCTTGCCTCATCCAGAAAGGATAAACATTCTGCTAGCTGTGTCATCACAGACAATTATTTGGTTTGTATCAGGGTATGGGGGCCAGATCAGGGTGGGGGTCCCCAATCCTGTCCCCCCAATTGCAGGCTGTGCTAGAAGCCCAAAGGAAAGGAGAATATTCAAGGTTAGATGACACAGGGGAAATGGTGAGAAAGGAAATAGGATTATTTTCAGATAAGATCTCCAGACTTTAAGGGTAACTTCTCATGGGCTGATGTGCCCTGAAGGATCTGTTCAGAGCTGGGATACACAGGGGAGCATCCCTGCCGGGGTCATAGGGTCAAAAGTAGGAAGGAATTCAGTGCTGACTGTTGGCAGCACAAGCCTGTGACTGTGTCACTGGAGTTTAAAGACGTCCAACTCTTAGTGGTGCGGAGTCCTTTTCCTGCACATCTGCTGCCCTCGCTTGTGAGTGCCCCCTGTGCCAATACCGCAACGACAGGAATGCGTTCTTCTTTTTCACGCAACTCCATTTACTGCTGTTCATTTACATAGTGAGGGTGATATATTCATTCTTGATCCCCACACCAGTCAGAGGTCAGATTTTCAAACTCATCAGGAAAAAGTGGAGGAAGAGAGAGTGATTTGAGATCAGGACTCTTCTGCCAATTCAACCATATGGAAAATAGAATTAAACAATTGGAAGACATGGAGTTTGGAAGGTGAGAAAGCCATCTCAGTGGTGTGCAGGGAAAATTAATATCCAACCAGTATATAAACAGGAAGAATTAGGCCAACAAAAATTCAACTTACATGAATATTTCTCTAATTTTTTTCTGTGTTTGTAACTTTTCATAATAAAAAATAGGGTAAATTAATTAATTATGCCTATCCCTACTGTTGAAAAAACATCTAATAAAAGTCTGATCTACAGTTTTACAAATTAAGCACATTGATTGCATTCTATAATTACTTAGGAGAAAAAAAAAAAACTATTTAGCCTCAAGTTACAGAAACCTGTTAGCATTTTCCCTTTTAAAACAGAACTTAATCATTTTCTCATTTCTGCCTTCTTTTGTTCACATCAGCAGCTCATTTCCCAACCATCTGTTATGCGGAATAGAAATTCATAAAGAATTTATATATGCTGTAATGCTAATTAACCCCTGCCTAGGGTCTGAAAGCAGGTAAAAAATGAGCTTGGAGACAGTTCATTTTGTTCCCTTTGAGTTGGGTTTTTATGAGCCGTTATGCATGAGTATATTCGATCAAAGCCAACTATGATATTGAGAAGTAACAAAAAGACTTCCTTCTCACTAGTTCTATAATCTTTTATAAGCACTTTCTTTTTTCTCCTTTGTTTTGTTAGTCCACATTCCTGTAAATGTGGCAGGAAAAAGAAAACTCAAGTTTTGAGCTCTCACCTTTGAGGCCCCTGCCAAAGATGCAAGGAAAGAGCTATTCAGGCTGGTCCCCCCAAGAAACCGACGTGCCTTGAAGAGACGCGTGTGTGTCCATTTCAGCTGTGCAGCTCCAAGTGTTTTTAATACTTTACAAAGACATTCAACCTATCCAGAGTATTTTTATATAATGTTGGATGAATCAGGACTTATCATGCTGTCAGAGTTTCTGGGAACATGTAATATGTGGCCGGTTTAGCCAAGAGCCTGTTATGTGCACAGCTCCTCCTGAGGTTTTTTCTCACGTTGGGGCAGTGTCTCTGACCCATTGTGTTACAGAGAGACAAGAGAAGCCCCACCCAGTTCTCGTGGCGGCTCCATCAAGAGTGCAGGATATGCAAACCAAGGATCTGAGGAAAGTGTGCAGAAATGGGTTCATCAAATCTGATCAAGAAACTGAGGCTCCGAACTGAGGATTCTGAAGGTTCCAGGGAGGATGAAGATTTGGGAATCTTGTTAATGAAGAGACTGAACCTAAGGACCTCAGGCCACCTGGCTCTGAGCCTCTGCTTTCTCTTCTCACCTTGAGCCCATAAGTTCCTGGAGCATCTGGGGTTGCAGGCACTTTTAGGCCTTGTTCCAGAAGTAAGAACAAATCTGCTGTACAATTCGAGGATTTGGCTCTATATTTATAAAATCAGATTTGGTCCTGAGATGATTCAGGATAATTTTGGTCCTCCTTTCGTGGACACCTAGAGCCACATATTCAGGTTTTTACTGATGAAACCCATGGATTGCGATTTCATGGGTCTTAAGATTTTAATCATAAAGCGATATTTATCTTACATGTGTGAGTTCAGTTCTATGATGTTGCCCTTGGTCAAGAGTGAAAATATGGACAGATCTCATTCAATCTTGACACTTTTAACTTGTCTTGGGAAGAAGCTTACATTTAGTTCAAAAGAAAGGTCAGTTATACCCATGCTTAAAAGAATTACCAGAAGCTTTATATTGTAAATGACTTTGTAGGTACTAGTAGAGATTTGATCTTTCTTTTTTGTTACTGAGACTTTTTGAAATGTGGAGTTTAAATACAAATATGCTGCCTTTAGGATGTTCCGCTTTGTATGTTATATTTGTTATATTTTCAGATTCAGTATGTATCTTATGCAAAATTGTTTAGTGAATTATTTTGGGTGGACAGATAAAGGGTGCCAAAGGGAAATCTTGCCAGCGAGGAAGAAAACGTCTATGTGAACACGTGACGATAGGTATGGTGTATGTGCTAATTGTAAAATAAGTTTTTAATCCTTAAAGCACTTCAGAGTTGAATATGAATATTTTATTTTTCAATGAAATAAACACAGTTCTTTAAGGATGTAATACTGCATTCACCCTTTAGTCATACACAGTTGCATTTTTGTTTCTTTTGCATTTCTCTTTGCTATGAGATGACTGTTGCTCTTTGATACTATCACCTTGGAATTGTATTTTGAGTTGACATTTGGGTTCTGATAACAATAAAAAAAATGTAAATTGTCAAGAAAAATCAATTTTCACCCTTTCTCTTCTTTCTGAACGTGTGTCACTTTTTAAAACACTATTCCCATGTGACAAAGTATACTACATATCCGGGCAGCCAATTACTGATGGAAATTAAGTGGTCCACCTTCAGTAGATGTTTGTTGTTCCTCTCCAGGCTCTTGGCACCACTCCCAGCATCATATGTGACCCAGAATAACATTCAGACTCTTAGCTGGTCTAGTGTTATGACACTTCCATTGCCCAGTTTATTTTTCAATATGCAACTCTCTGCCCAGGGTCTCCTGTGCCAGGCTAGAGTCCAGTTGTCAGTAACAGATTTCATTCCCAAGAACAGAATTTGTTCTTATGATCCCCCGTATATGTTGGAGCTTTGAACATATTCATCCCAGTGCCAAAAATAAAGATATTAAAGATGTGTGTCAAAGCATCTTTCACTGACAAGGTATATATACGGGTGACTTACTAGGACTTTTCTATTGATCTTACAGGCTTCTTTGTCCTCTCTTCCTCATGAGAAAGAACCAAATCATTCAGGTCTATAAGAGTTACATCATTTACAATTGGTAGGATGAACGAAGAACATGAAAACAATGAAAATCAAAAAATAAAGGAAGTACAGAGTTTATTTTCAACAAATGTCATAGCTGTATTGCCTCATTATTACAGAATCCAGCAGTCTATGGACAGGAACAAGTTATCCACAACAATACAAAAAAATGTTGAGTTTTGGCAGTAGCTAAGTACAATGTCTTACTTAGTTTGATTACTGTCAATTATTTCTGAGCATGCTAAATTCCTACCCATATTCCAGCTTCAGGTCTGCTAGTGTGTCACTCTGTCTTCCACGTAATTAATTCTTTCCCATTATGTCTTCAATCCAAGTAACATACTTTGAAACACGAACATACACACCAGGCTTATTGGGGCGTGCGCAGCCAAGACCCCAAGAAGTGACTCCTTGTAAAATGTATTTGTCCTTCTCAAAGCAAACCAGAGGCCCTCCGCTGTCACCCTATACAGAGGGAGGGGAAAAGCCGTGAGAGGATTAAGCTTCCATCCTTTTATTATGGGATGTCATCCTTCTGTTACCCAAATGTAAGTTTCTCCCAGTATTTGAACAACCCTTTCCAATCAGAAGGGAACTTAGTAACATATTATTTGAACATGTTCTGGGCTTCAGTACTTAACAAAGTATATTCAATAGAACCCTACCATTTAGTGTTTCCTGGAAGGAAAAAAATCCCTTGTGAAAACTGTACTCATCCCTTCATGCTTTGGGGCTTCTCTTAGGGAGGTTAACCCCAAGGACAATCATAAAGCAGGTGCAGGGGGTCTTTGTCTTATACCAACCTCCCTTCCCTACTGGAAAGGCCATGTCTCCAGTCCCAGAGGCATGGGCGCTGTGGCCGTGATGGTGCGTTACTATTCGCCTACCACCGGTCTGGAACTCAAGGCCCAAGAAATCACCCTGGGTGATCTGAATCAGCCTTCAGAGGCACACTTAAGAGGTTTCCGGGCAGCATTCAGACTGTGGCCTTTGATTGACAAATCCTTCTCACATTTGATGCTTTGGGGCTGAAATGCCTAAGGGGGCCAAAACAGGCCAACACAAGAGTAACTTTGATCTCGTCCGTCTTTTCTTACCTGGCAGCTGTCAGCCCCTCCAGTCAGATCCCCGGCACACAGCTCGGTGGGTTTGACTCTGCCATTGAGGTACTCGTAGCGGTTACACACTTTGTTCTCAATCACGGGCAGCCGGGCTTCCTTGAGGTAGCCAGCACCGTAAGTGCCTGCGTTTAAAAAGATTCAAGAAATGGTTACCGGCTCGAAAACATGCCCGAAAGGAAACTTCCAGAACAACAGAGCAGCGAGGATAGATCTCTTGTTTATCCGTGAGATTGGCTAAAACAAGGAGTCAGTTCCCAACACTATTGGAACTCTTTTCTTTTTTTCTTTTTGACCCTTGAAAGTATAAAAATTATATAAGATTTCATGTTCCCAAGACCTAGACTTAATTAATTTGGGCTTCTTTATGGGATTTTGAGGTTTGTTTGTGCTGTTATTTTTTGTTTCTTTTTTTAAACTATAAAGAAATTTACTTTTAATCCATAAAGAGAGATTGAGAAATACTAGAGCTACTATTTTTATATATTCTCTTCCAGGATTTTTATATGCTTCTTTTACTACTTATATTGCACATTTTTTTTTTCACACAACATTATCTCGTAAGGAGTTTTATAATCCTACTGTCTTTATAATTAATATTTTAGTGGGGAGTGACTGATTAATGGGTTTGCAATTTCCTTTTGGGGTGAGGCAAGTGTTCTGTAAATAGTGGTGATGGTTGCACAACATTGTGAAGGTACTAAATGCCACTGATTTGTACTCCTCAAAATAGTTTAAAAAGTAAATTTTATGTTATATATATATTTTACCACAATATTTAAAAAAAAAAGAACAACTGCCATTTACTGAGAATGCAACTTTTCAGGCACAAGCTCATTATGTGGTGTAGCTCATTTAATCCCTACAACAGTCCGAAGACATAGGTACTTTTGTCATTCCTATTGTATAGTTAAGGAAACTGAGGCTTAGGAAGGGTGTGTAGTTTGCCCAAGATCACCCAGCAAGTATGGTGGCGCTGGGATTTGAACTCGGGTCTCCAACATCATTGCCCAAATTCTTCACCACCACGCTCATTGGCTCCAACAGCTGCTCTCACCGTGTCACTTCTTTGTTCCTACAGTTTATTCATATTCCTTAGTATTTTCTTAAGTCTAAGTTCCAAAGGATTATATAGACATATTTATGGTTCCCAGTATCACTGCCAAATATTTTCTAAACAGGTATGACAGTGTAAAATGTCACTAGAAAAAAAATCGCTGCACAGCAACTTTTCTGAGCATGTGGTTTCTAATAGTTTTTAAATATTTGCTAATGTGATAGGTGGACATTGTCTTAAGTTATTTCCTAATTTACATTTCTTTTCCAATTAGGGACAGTAGAGATCCTTCAGTGTGCTTGTCTTCCTAGCTGTATTTCTTTTTGTGTGTGAGAAAAACTGCTTTTTTTTTTAACTTTGGCAAATGGAAATAGAACCCTTGCACAATCACAAGAAGAAATGATGCTTTCCAGATGGACACACCCAGGTATGTCTCAGTGTTTTCACAAATAGTCCAGTTTTCCAATTTTGCAAGCCCAGATTTCATGAATTTTGCAGAATCTTTGCTTTGCCAGCATGGAACAGCGAAGAAATAAAGTACTACTTCTTCTCCAAAGACTTTGAATAAACTTGGAAAACTGTCTTGAGTTCAGAAAACTTACACTGGAGTTGACAGGAGCACCTAAGAGGACCACCATTTGAAAAGAAGGGGCTAGTCCCAGCCCTGGCCGGGCAGAGCCAGGAAGAGCTGGGAAGGTCCTGACCACAGAAGCCCTGGGTAGCAGATGCATTACTTGAATTGAGTAGATATGTGGAGGGTGCAGCCTTCTCAAAAGTTTTTGCTGAAAATTAATCCATTGTCCCGCTCTTATATCTGCTTTCTGAGCAAGAGGGACAGCCTGATGCTAGGGACAAAGCCACTGCTAACTGACTGGAAGACGGTGTGGTCTGTGCGGAGGTGCTGCCACCCTGTGACCATGGTAGAGATGGCATTTCTGAGGGCCTGAGACTAAGAGGGACCTAGGGACCTGATGCGGCGGTGGGGAGGAAGAAGCAGGTCCCTGAAAGTACCCAGCGAGTGCTGATGAGGGGCTGACCAGACGTTCCCCGACCCTTACCTTGCTTTAGAATATGGAGGTCAGGGAACGTCTGCAGACTGAAGTGGAAAATTCTAACCTCGCACGGAGAGGCTGAGAACACTGACTGATCTGATGGCGTTATTGATATACAGAAAATTGGTAAACAGACCTGACTCATGTTTTGTGACTCCCAGTCCAATGAATAAATTGAGAATCATTTTCTCAAGTTAGACATTCAGATGAGGCCTGGAGAGACAGGGGAGCCCAGTGTAGGGAGATAGTTAGGAGTGTGGGTGGAGGGTGAGACAGAAGAAACAGTGAATGGGCTTGGGGGGTCTGGCAGACCTGGGTTCCATCAGGGCTCAGCTACACACAGGTTCTGTGATGTTCACTGATGACAGTGACAGTGGTGACGATGGGAGGGTTGGGGTTGACCATGATGGAGATGGTGGTGATAATGATGATCCTGATGATGGTGATGATGATGGTGAAGATGGTGGCAGTGATGATGGTGTCCATGGTGATGGTGGTGATGATGACAGTGATGATGGTGAGATGGTGATGATGGTGATGGTGGTGATGGTGGTGATGGTGGTTGTGGTCGTATAATAAGCATAGGAGCTGCTAAAATACCATCTGCAAAGCACTGAGCTCTTCACAAGCACTATATTACTCCTCACAATGACCTTATAGAGTGGCACAGAGAACGAAACTAAGGCTAACATGTAGAACATAATTTGAAAACAGAGATTTTATGGATGAGGGCTTAGATGCCAAATGGTACAAAGAGATAAGGTGACTTGTCGTTTGCCCAGCTAGTGGCAGAGCCAGAACTATTTTCTAGGGCTCCTAACTCCCACTCTCATGCCCCCACCAACACTTCCGAGACAGTGAGGCAGAGATCTAGGACATTCTTACAATGTTCCTAGGCCTGAGTCTGAAGGATATAATAATAATTTCTATTATAACATAATGCAGGCATAGTGCAAAGAGAAGACAGGATTCCCAAAATATAGTACAGGCGCTGATCCAGGATCCTACATAAATGTGTCCTCCCTCATCCTCACCTCGTCAAGCAATGCCAAATACCATCCTAGAACTGGGACCTTTCTTTCTTCCCCCAGCTGTCAAGACTGCCCCATCCCCAACTGCCTCTCCACACAGACACAGATAAATGGGTATTTGGGGACACAAGTTTAACTATAATTTTTGTGTTGATTGGCACCATGTTTGAGAACTCTGTGTGGTTAACTTCACATGAAAAATAATCTAACACCTTAATTTGTAGCTTGGGTCAAAACCCTACTTAGTTGGGGATACAATATTAACACTGGATTTATAGGCTCAGAGTCTCAAGGAAATATTATCCTTCCCCTTGTCTATGTCCCCTGATGACTGATTAGGGAGACGGAGGCAGGTATCCAGACAAAGTCACAGAGGGAGTGGACCTCATTCACTGATAGAAATTGGTACACATGCTCATCTTCTCATGTAGGCTGCAGGTCAGAACCAGTTCATCATGTGAGTCACAGAATTTATCTTACCTTGGGTTTCTCCCCAGCCAGTGATATAACATTCTGTCCGGTCTGCAACCACATAATTTGGGGATGGCAGACACGCTGGAATTACCTTTTGGGTGATGATGGCAGGGCTGGAAGGAAAACATCAAAAGTTACATTTGACTGCCCTGCTAGGAGACTTTTGCCATTCATCTGTTGGTCACCCACAACAAGATGCCACCTGCCCCAGACCCCCAGAACCCTCTGAGCTGCTATTTCCTTGCTTCACTGACACAGTGGAAAACAACTTGTCATCCTCACATTTGCCTATAGTATCTTATGAGTTAAACAAAAAGATCATTTTGTTTAAAAGGCACCAGTGGTGGACAAGAAACTAGAAGTGGGAGCAGAGATGATGGAGGCTTTTCGTGTCTATTCTCGCACCACGGGAATTTTATACCAGATGCATGCTTTTAGATCTAGTTAACAGGGCTTCAATCAGTAGCTGAACCGTCCAGCTGAAATACAATCACGGGGCTTTAATAATAGCAAGTGCCTTGTGTCACCGGAAGCAAGCCACTCCATCTTTGGGGTCCTCAGATTCCTACCCATAAATGTACAACACTGAGGCTATAAGAATCTCATATAATGCAAGATACCAAATGAAAGAGGATTAGAAGTAATCACCTTGCATAAGCAAAGTAGAATTGTTTTCAAAAAAAGTTTCACATGCCTTAGAGTTCCAGGGAATCAAACATTAGAAGTCTGATTTTTAGACTTGATTCTATCTTAGGAAGTTCAAAAGGAAAATCAACTGGCGATGAGAAATGCGCTATTCTGATTAAGAATCATCACCGCCTCCAACTTTGAAGCAGATGCACCTTCTCAGAGTCACCAGAATAGACCCAGCATCTCACATGGAGTGGCCAACAGTTTTCACTGTATAGGTCTCCCCTCAAGGAATGCCAGTACCTGAGACTCTTGGGGTGTGGGGGGGCCTGGGGGTGGGTACCCAAAAGCTCAAACATAGTCTATGAGAGAACACGTCCAGAACCCCAAGTTTACTAAATTACTTGTTTGAGGAACAGAGGTTCCTGATGGCCCCAGGGGACCATGGAGATAAGAATCAGCTCCTTTTTTAGCCTAAGCCAAGAAGGCCCTTTCTTTCCTTTCCAGAGTGTCCAAACACCCCAGGGAGTCATTCCTCAGTTGACTGACCCAGAAAACTTCTGAAGTGTTTCTGCCCAGACCCAGCGAGACCCACTCACACTCTTGACTGCTGGCCTTGCGCTGGCCTGACCATCCTCATCACTGTCGCCCCTGTCCCGCTGTCATCTGGCATTCATCAGGTACGGCTGATGGGCTCTGGGTGCCTTGTTGACTGTCCCAAATGTGCCTGTTCTCAAAATAGCTGTCTGTTTATTTAGCTGTCACCCTTGGGACCTGTTTCCAAATACTGCTACCTTTAAGTGACATACGCAAATTTATCGTTTTGTCAGACTTCAAAAAACACCATTTCAATAGGAAACATAAAACCAGAGATAGGAAGAAGAATTTGCACTTGGGAATTGTGAGTGTGTATGTGTGTTTACACTGCCTTCTTTAAAGTGCTTCAAAATACACAATCGCGTTTGATTCCCCAAATATTGTATTATGTTGAAAAGAGAATGTCAACCTGAAATAACTGAATAATTCTGTGATTATGAATGTGTATCAGCTGACTGGGGAACACTAAGTGACAGAGTTTTAGGGGTAACCTATACCTTGTGTTTCAACTCACTCTTTTTCCACATGAGGAAACTGAGTCCTGGTGCCTTTGTCATGACCACGGCTAGTAGGAGGCAGGCTGGGGTGAGCCCAGGTTTTCTCACTTGAAGGTCAATGCTTTTCCCAAAGCCCCGTGCCACCCCACACACAACTCTGTCACGGCTCATAAACCCAGCCACGAGCAAACGTTCTCACTTCTCACAAGGTGAAAGTCATGGGTGAGCCAGTACCTGGTCAGCTTGAGCAAGGCCATGTCTGCCTGAGTGGGCTCCAGGAACAGCTTGGACACTTGTATGTCCTGGACACTCTCTTCCCTGGCATTCTCTTTGTGTGCACCCAGGATGACCTTGTATGATGTTGGCCTTGAGAACCTAGAGAAGACAACAGTTAGGAGCAAAATATGGTCCAGCCCTTCCTTGGGTGCTCTTCTGAGCCATAAACACTGTGTCTTCTCCCCACTAGGTTACCTACAAGCAGGGACCTCTGAGTGGCAAGAAACAAGTTCACGGTTTACTTGAAACTGGCTCTTAGGGGCTGCTTTTGGCCTGACCACAGAGGAAGAATGAAACCAACACTGAGATTGGCACAGGACAGACACCCATGTTGGGGAGCCTGGGGAGACCAACGCCCATCATAGGGAACAGCTCTGTCCTGCTGTTGATCCAGACCTGCACCCTGCCGGAACTGGGTCCATCTTCTTCCATTTTCTCTAGAAACACCTCCCCCTCTCTCACCCAATGGCCCTGGCAATTCTGCCTCAGGCCCTTCACATGCATCCCCCGGTCCCCAGTGCCACTGCCATGGAAGGAAGCAAGGAAAGAGAAGGAGAGGAAGGGAGGAGGAGGGGAGGGGGAGGGGAGGGGAGGGGGAGGGACAGGGATGGGAGGGGAAAGGGGAGGGGAGGGAGGGGAGGGAGGGGAGGGAGGGGAGGGGAGGGAATGAAGGAAAGGAGGGGGGGCAGGAAGTCTTTACGACAGGTAAGTCTTTGTGTCAGGGGTCCCCTCAACATACTTGTCCAGGCAGTGGGCTGCAGTCAACACCCACTCTGGGGATATTAAAGTGCCTCCACAGAAGTGCCTCGTAGGTGAATATCTAGAAGGAAAATGTGCCAGGATTTTAGTTCAAATTTGATGATTTATTTTACAGAAAGCCCGAAAGCAGTGTTCACTGTGTTTTGATAACACTGATGCTCCCAAAGGATGAGGCGACCAGCCCATCATCCGAACGCCGGATCTTCGAGTGGTGCTCCCGTGGTGGGGTCCAGGAGGTCACCCCACCACTCTGGAAGGTGGCTGGGGCTCAGGCGAGGCTTGTGCAGAGAAGAGCACAGCCACATGGCTCCAAGAGGAGGCCCACGTCCATGGCTTTGACCCTTTGGCCCTGGACTCAAGCTCCTTGAGGTCTCTTTCATTTCTTTTTGACAGGATCTATCAAGACCTGATGAGTCATTCTTCAGGGAGCCAAATGGGATCCTGAGTAGCCATGATTCACAGGCATCTGCTTATTTTACATGAGAAAGTTCGCTCTGGGCAGACGTCCCCAAAATCATTTACTCTGTAGGACTGCTTGGGCACGAGGTAGCTCATAAAATTCATGTGAGCCGCGCCGAAGCCCATCATAATGAAAGAGACACAGATAGTAAGTGAAGAGCCAGCAAAGCAATGATCAATCTGGAAATAGACCACAAAGCAGCCTGGGAAAGAGGGAATGTGAAATACGTGAAAGGTGAAGGCTGTGTATCTCAAGCAGTTACTAAATGATAAGACAAAGAAAAGAGAAGCCAGCTCAACCAGGGAATTAGACAGGAACTGAGCGGACTGGTCGCATCTCACAAGCGAATGGAAAAAAGACCACTGAGTGCAGCGACTGCCCGCACGTGCACCGGTGCAGAAATGCGAGGTGGAGGCAAGACCAACAAGCAGATCCGCCTGTTTCCCGCGTGTGCTTCGGCAAAATGGACTTTTTAAAGGCGAACAGCACTGAAAGGTAACCCGAACCATCTGGGTCCTGTAGGACGGGGACTGATCACTCTTGAATTATCGCGACCCTGAGCTACCCTACACTGAAGATGTGTTTTGCAAACGGGTGAGCATCCTTTGATTAAATTCAGTAGTTCACGAAACTGTTGAAGGAAGGAAGGAGGAAGGAAAGAAAGAAAAACAAGAAGAGACTCTGTATCTGTGATGTATTATAGGTAATTTTATCTGTACCCTCCCCCTCCAGGTGTCTCATTTCTAGAAATATCCCTTTCTCTTCATTTTACAAAGCGACTGTGGGTATGCATATAAACCCTCAAGGCATCTTCCATACTTTTCCAGCAATATTGGAACTTTGCTACATTTATCAATTTTGATGACAGCTGCCCAGATCAAAGCATAAAAAATAAAAAAAGGTTCCAATGAGAAGCCCAGGCACCGCAAGGAAGAGGCAACAAAGACCCAATGCAGCCAAAAAACAAACAAAACACAAAAACGAAAAAAAGTTTCTAATTCTGACTATTTTCAAACTAAAGAACTTAGAAAAGTACGTAACAAAAAACAGAAGCAGACTCACAGATATAGAGAACAAACTAGTGGTTACCAGTGGGGAGAGGGAAGGGAAGGAGAGGCAGGATAGGGATAGAGGAGTAGGAGGTACAAACTATTAGGTATAAAATAAGCTACAAGGATATATTGCACACAACAGGGAATATAGCCAGTATTTTATAATAACTAGAAATGGAGTATAACCTTTAAAAATGATGAATCACTATATTGTACACCCGTAACATATAGTTTATACAGCAACTATACTTCAATTAAAAAACATAGAAAAAAATTTTTTCATAGTTTTCCTTACTCTTTTGCAGAACTTAGAGGCAGGTACTGATACGGAGGGTATGTGGATTTAGCATGAATGTAGAAACGTTTTGCAGGACGTACACAGGAAGATGGAATAAATCGTTTCTGGAAACGGTGTTACCTTTTTCGAAGGCTGACTTGCCAGGGCCAGGAGTGTGCGATGGCCACGCACCCACCTACAACCCTGCCAGGGCACTTCTTCGGCTCCACCTTGGGCTTTCCACAATCCACTGAAGAGGACACTGGCACAAAGGGGGAAAAATTTGCATTTAAAGACGTGAGAGAGCAACTCATGATAAATTCATGGCTTGTGGCCGAAGCACTGAATTTTTGACATCCCAAAGCCCAAACTAAATAGTAAAATCATAAACATCTCTTGGAATATTTTTTCTAAGTTTCAAAAGTGGTAATAGGCAACACAGAACCCTCTCCTTTCAAGAAAATGTAAGTACTTTTTGTTTGTTTGTTTGTTTGTTTTACTGTTTTCTTAAGGAAGAGATTAAATGAATTGGGAAGAGTTAGGCATTAGAATGAGAGCTTTTTGGAGAGGAACCTGACTGACACAAATTGTTACTCTGACTTGACGTGATGTATCTAGAGACTGTATCATCGTCACCATCACCATCATCACCATCATCATCTGAACCATGTAATGTTTACTGAAAACCATAACTGTCATCCCTATTGAAAGGTACTGAGAGTATTTTTTAAATGTGAGTCTCTGGGACTTCCCTGGTGGTGCAGTGGTTAAGAATCCACCTGCCAATGCAGGGGACATGGGTTCAATCCCTGGTCCGGGAAGATCCCACATGCTGCGAAGCAACTAAGCCTGTGTGCCACAACTACTGAGCCTGGGGTCCACAGACCACAAGCCACGTGCTGCACCTACTGAAGCCTGAGAACCTAGAGCCCATGCTCCGCAACAAGAGGAGCCACCGCAATGAGAAGCCTGCGCACCACAGTGAAGAGTAGCTCTGGCTCGCCACAACTAGAGCAAGCCCATGAGCAACAATGAAGACCCAATGCAGCCAATAAATTAAATAAATAAATAAATTTATTTTTTTAAAAATGTGAATCTCTGTGTGTGCACGTATGTGTGCGTGTGTGTGTATGTGTGTAGCAAGGATGACTATCCTAAGCGGAAGTAATGCCTTCTCTCAGCCAGCTTCAGGAAGCTCTCCCGGGAATCAACCCGAGACTAACCTAATGCCACGGGGATGACTTCCCTTCTCTTGCCTTTCTCTCTGTTCATCTCCCACCTGCTTCCTCTCTCCACCTGGCCTGCAGGGTTCCTGAAGATTAGGGTTAGTGCTCTGTCTTTGGTTGGTACCACTCACTAATGCCTAGAACAGTTCAGGGCCTACACAAGGTGTTCATAAAATGCTTCTCCATCGTCTGGGGCCCTTTATGATCTTCAAAAATAGAAGCATAAGTCATTGTTAATAATAATATTACAAAGTGAAAATTTTTGGTCTTAATCAACCAAGAGATTCTATCGTCTAGTGAATGTAGAAACTGAATTTTCCAAATACCTTTCCAACTGTCTTGGCCTATTCTGGAATCTATATATAGAAGTTTTTTTGTTTTTTGTTTTTTAAAGAAGCATGCAATATAATAAAATCCTACTGTCTAACACTGACCTTAATTTCTGTTAACTGTGCCTTACACAGAGTAGACTTACATAAATGGATAAGAAAAGAATAACTACGCGATTATGGTACCCTGGTCTTACAATTCCAGACAAAACTGAAGTTCCATTTCTTTTAATTACTTATCATTTGTACCGTTTGTGTTGGTGGAATGAGTTGTTAAAACCAATTAACAAAAATTTACAATTTAAAATAAATGAATATCATTAAATAAAATTATGTTTCAAGTGGGCATCTTTCAATTTTTGAGGTTAATATTAAAGAGAAAAACAATGCAGTCCCTTCATAAAATTGAGAAGCAGCATACTGGGCTGAAGAGAATACAGTTCTGATTTCAAACTGCTCTACTCACGCTGCTACTTACGTGCAGTTTGCATGGTGCCATTTGCTTTAATACCACAGAATATTTATGCAAATTTTTCCGATGAGTTGCTTAAAGAAGTTTCTGTGTAGCCTAAAGAATTAATCAGTGGTACTTTTTTTATTTTACAGATGTTTTCCATGTGAATTACAAATAATGTAAAGTTTGGAAATTTTAAGGAAAATGGTTATTAGGAAATTTCTCACTTAAATAAAGGAAACCCAAACTCTCCCAGGGAATGAGCAATAAAAATCTTTTTTTAAGAAGAGAAAAAAATGAAAATAATCTAAAAAAAAAAAACAAAAAACCTCAAAGTGATTTCACATTCTGAAAAGTTTGAATAAAATTAGCAAAAACCATACAAGCACACACACAAAAAGTCCCCTTAACCTGGGAGAGTCACCCTTTTAAGCACTGACCTGATGTATTGGAGGAACTGTGATTTGAGATTTCATTCATTTATTTACTCATTCAACAAATATGTATTCATATATATACAGTGCCTGGCATGTGCCAGGCATTGCTCTTAGCACTAGAAAGAAGGAAACAGCTGAGGTTTGCAATCTTTACATTCTGATGGGTGGATATGTAAGAAGATGTTACATTGGAAGATTCAACAGAGACCCCAAAGATGCCCGGGGAGGCGTAGGATAAACCTCCATCTGCAGACTTTAAGGGAAATAGCCTCTTCTACAATTCTGGTACCCTCACCCAAGTGAAGGATGGAAAAGAACCAGGTTCTTAGAGATGGAAGAAAGAAGAAACGATGGAGAGAGGACTGTTCCAGTGGACTGTGAGGTCCCCCACTTCATCATGATGTGGGCATGTGATTAGACCACATGGTCTGATCTCCAGACCTATTTCCTGCGGAAGGATACCCAGGCCTGCCTTACACTTGAGAAGCCTGTAGTATCTGGTGGTGGCCGAGGGATGCACCCGGGACATTACCGTACTTCCTTCCCGTGGGAATGAGAGGTGGGTGAATCCCAGGCACAGCTATAGAGCCCGGGACAGGAATGTCAGGCTATATGACAGCTTAAAGGCAATCGTACCACAGAGGCAGCCTGTCCAGGACAGCGAGTCCACGAGGTAAGAGGCAGCGGGGGTACCAGAAAGCTGAAGTGTGGGAGAGAGGAGCGGAAAGGGAGGCACTAACTGCACCAGGGACTCTCAGGTGGAG
Organism: Hippopotamus amphibius kiboko; assembly: GCF_030028045.1. Taxonomy (NCBI): domain Eukaryota; kingdom Metazoa; phylum Chordata; class Mammalia; order Artiodactyla; family Hippopotamidae; genus Hippopotamus; species Hippopotamus amphibius. The sequence goes on from NC_080191.1 coordinate 62,494,251, forward strand.
GGCCACCCAGAGAGCTTCTGCAGAGCAGAGAAAACACACACCGGAGGGCGGCTCAGCTGTAAACTACCCCTGAGTCCAGATAGCACAATAACAGCAACCACGTAGACTCTTTCCTATCACCCTCACTTCTCCCTCCTCCCCCTGCTCTACCCAGCAGAGGCCCAAAAGCAAAGCCCAACAGTGTGGCTCCCGAGCTCTCAACCCCTTCCCCAAACTGCCTCCCAAACCACCTCCGGACGTGGACTCGGGTGGCTTTGCAACCGCCACGTCTCCCCTCCAGCCCATCCACCCTCGCGGCAGACACAAGCTCGGGCTATCAAACCGTGCAAAGAAGTTCAGGCTGGTTATCGGGAATCAGGACAGATTCTGTTTGCAAAGATGGGTCAGCGGAAAGTAAAATAGGGTCGAAATCAAGGTGGTTTTTACATCGTTCTCCAGACCTATCCATAGATTTGTTACCTCAGACTTTTCAGAACTCATGTCAACTCCCCTTTGCCTGATCCGAGCTTCTCACTCCCTAAAAAAGTTTCAGAGAAACGAGGAAAGAACCGAGACAAGCTTTCTCCAAGTTATCTGGCTAACGCATGCATAGTCATTTTAGGATAAGGAAAGTTGGGACTTAGTATAAAGAGCGGTGTTACTTTTCATTGAATTCTTAGGATGACAGTTTATAGGTTTACAATGTAGGTTGTATGTTTAGCTGTTTCCTGCTGTTTGTATTTTCTTTCTTACTTTTTACCTGCTGAAAGAGACAGTTTCCTATCTGGGTGACTCTAAATTTGTTTTTTATGCCTCCTACCCCAGACATTGGAGAGTTCAGTGGAACCATGTAGAGGCTAACTAGATCACCTCTGAACTTGCTCTTTTGGAAGATTTTGTATTTATTTTATTTAAGGAGTTGGAGGAGGGGGCGGTGCCTGACAAAGGGAACCATGAGTAGGACAGATTCAAGAAGCCCAGGATGAAAACAGGGCTCTGGGGGCGAGGGGACCCTCTCCTGCCCAGAAGCACTCAGCCCAAACTCTTGTCTTGCAGACCCAAGACCAAGGGATGCTGCCTTTATTTAGGATAGTTTCCTTCCGAAAAAGAAAGCAGCTTACCACACAGAGGGACATCACAGTAGTCAAAAAGTTTTCTTGGATTTGTCGTGTAGCACCAGGGACCATTGACATCACCATCAGGATTACGGCAGTACTGAAAAAAGAGGCAGGAGTACAGGGGACGGGGCAGGAGAGGGCAGAGACGGCCACGTGATGCACAGACAGTGGTTTCACTGCTGTCCTTAGAAGATGAAGGGTTAGCGTTCCTTTGGTGGGGAGGCGGGCAAAGTTAGAACTTCAGGATGCTTACGAAGCCTCTGACTCTTAGAATGCCATCTGTCACGACTCCTCTTTCAAAAGGAGCTCCAACCGTGAGGCCACTCCCCTGGGGAAAGGGTGAAGACCCTGAGGGGTCTCGAGGTAGAGACTATATAAAGGAGCGTCCCCTGGTAGCCTGTGTTCGTGGGGCCACAGACCCAGCAATAGTGGACTGTGGACGTGGATGACGTGTCCCTCGTTCCGTTAGTCTTCTGCCCTGTGACGCCTGTTTGCCATTGCTTCAGAATCGCTTATTTGTCTGACCTGGGCACCCTCTGTGGGTCAGCCATGGAAAGACTATGTCTTCTTTTCCCTTCTCTCTACACACCTACCCCCCAAAGGAAACCATCTCAGAGAGTGTGTGAGACTAGGGAAAATCCTAGTGGAGTCCTCATGGCCCATCCAATTTTTTTCCTAGAAAAAATCCAACTACAATGTCATGAAGGTCCTCTTTGATCACCAGAACCTAGAGGGCAAGCGCTAGAAACTATAAACCAGTAACAAAAGCAGGCAGGAAATGTCACACACGGAAATGATAGGAAGCGCGGCAGTTGTCTTGCCCGTGCTAAATAACTCTATCTCCCACACTGAGGCCCGTGAGATCACAGGCGTGATCCCCTGAAACCTCTCACATCTCTTCCTCCCCACCCCACACCAAAGCTCAGTCAGGCTGACTTTCTGTAAGAGAGGACCAATTCAGTTTGCAAACACTGGTCAACAACAGGCAAAATAGAGTCCAAATCAAAGTGGCTTACGTTTTTTTCCAAACCTGCCTGTGGGTTTGTCTCGGGAGTGAAAGTGTTGTGTCTGTGAGGCTCCTGGGCAGCCCACTCCTGGCAGGGGATGCCAGCCACCGTGGTTGCCTTCTTGCCCCGGTATCCTTTACCAGTCCCCAACACGCAGTCTGCAGGGAAGAGAGAACGGTGGTCCCCTGTCATCACACAGACCCAGGCGACAGGGCACACACGCAGCAGTGCTAGGTTTCTCTCAGGACAGACTGTGGTCACATCCTTCAGAGCACAGATGTGCTGAAGATGTCAGCGCCAATGTTAACACGTTCCCAGAAACGCTGTTGGCTCAGAAATAATCACAAGCTGAGATGTTAGAACGGGAACTTTGTCCAGGACACCGAGATAATCAGTTTTCATACAAGTTGAGTGGTCACGCAGATGCCACTATGAACTGTTAGGTGATTCTTGGGCGCCTCACTCTCAACGAGGATGGAGAAAAAGAGTGCAGATTGAAAAGGATTTTATAAAAAATATTATTTTGGCCGGAGCTGTGCTGTGAGTTCCTACCTTCTGGGATGAAAGCGGTAATAAAGAGATGGCTAGAGGCCCTTACCCCATGCTCATCCCTCACCTCGAGCCTCGGGGACGGGGGCTTTGGCGGGACCCCTCAGAGAACTTGATGTGTGTTGCATGTGGGGACGCAGTGCACAGGGCTCTGATGGTCCCTTGGAACATCCAAAAAGCAGAAGCTGGGTCAGCTGGCTTCTCGGACAAGGAGCGGGGCTGTTCTAGGAAGCCTCCATGGTTTGCCAGGACCAGGGTGTGTGTTACCACAAACCAAATGTGGAGGCATCACGTGTGAAGACCACGTGAGGTCTTCTCAGGAGGGATGCCCAGCTAGGGCCCAGCACCCAAAGTGTCATCAAGAAAGAGGGGGAGAGGAGCTGGCCCTGTATATACAGCAGGTGTATAAGTGTACAGATGTGCAGTAGGGAGCAGTAGGTAAGCTTTCTCCAGCATCTCGGAGAATGCAAGTCCACCTCCGGAAGGAGAGGGGGTCTCACTTGAAACCAAGTTCTCATTTAATCATTTCTGTCTGATTTTGGATTATCCAAAAGTGGTCAGACAAGTCATGGGACCCCTGAGTTTTCATGCCGGGGCAGGGAGAGAATCACCCCCTCTGTTTCCTCACCCTGCAGCGGTACAGAGCACTTCCTGCGGCCTGACAACCACATGACCAGGGGCTAAGTATTTAGAGCTACACGCGGGCAAGGGGCCAGAGAAGCAGAGAGGACTGTGATTATTTTTATGCCTTCCACCTCATATGACAACCACATTCTCATCCTCAGACCCCAAAACCTTTGGAGCTATAGTTCCACTTCTCCAAGTGTTTGTTGGAGATGATCATTGATGGTCCTCTTAGCCCTCCTAACTCTACATTCAAAACCAAATCAGTCATTTCTATTCCTCCATGCAAAAGGCGGAGACTTGCTTTTCTGGAATGTCCCATCTCAGCCACCATCATCAACCTCTCGATCTACCCAGGCTCAGAGTTGTATCTATCCCTCACAGACAATTAGTCCTCCAGTCCTAAGGAAACGCCCCCCCCCCCCCCATCACGCCAGCAAGGGTAGCTCTGGCTCCCCCAGATGGTGCACTGAGCCTTCCTTCCACATCACGGACTCAGCCAGCATTCCAGTTCCCTGTAGCAATGAAGCCTCTGCATCCCAAAGATTTTCCATCTCTTATCATCCCCATACCCAACTATATAGCTGTTTGGCCACAGACGTCTTACCTTCTTCAGAAGGATCCTCTGCACTTGGAACTTGGTCAACAGTCGGAAATTTTGCGACCTGCTCTTCTGTTCCTGAGCATTTCATCAGGTTACAGAACTCCCATCTGACTCTCGGATCAGTGGTGTAACACCAAGGGCTTTTATCACCATCTGGATTTCTGCAGTAGTTCATTGTCAAGCCACTGTAAATTCCACAACAATATAGGTCACAAGAGGTGAGTGAATCTTTAGGGATACCCCAGCACCCTCTGAATTTTGTTACAACGAAGTGAAATATTTCCATTAAGGCACCAAAGGTACCAATTATTTTATAATGTCACAAGCACAGATGGTCCTCAGCGTCTAACGAACCGGGTAAGTTTTTAAAAATAGGTTATAATTTTCATTTTTTAAAAATCAATAGTAATGTATGCTGCATATAAAAACAGATCATATATAAATGTATACGAGAAAGTATCAGAATGTCTTGCTTTCCCTGGGAATGTTAAATACATTCCCCAGGGATAACCAATATGGATTTTGAAGCATGTATTTTAGATTTTTTATGCACATACAAATATATCTATATCTCTGGCTTTCTCTATGTGAGTACATAGGGCTATGTAAGTTGGAACTAAAACATATTAATCCAAGGCAGAAAAGATATACAAGATGTTGATATTCCCAGGCCAGCTCTCTTAGTCTATTTACTCATATTGTGTTTTACAACAAAACAAAAAATCATGACAGTAATATTACTGTAGATATCATAGGTAGATCAAGTGGGTTTGGGGTTTGGAAGGCTTGTGGAAGCCTTTTTGGTAAACTTGCTCCCAGGCAGGATGAGGTTTCTAGAGGAGGCATTCTGGGGCATACAGGGAGGAGCCCCAGGCCCCTCTAGCTGGAGCCACTCGGGGACCAAGGGAAGGGAGATGTGACTAAAGAACAGTGAGACCAAAGGGATGAAGGGAGACATCTGGATAGACCACGGGGTCTGTGGGAGCAGAATCAGAAACTTGGATTGGATGAGGACATAGCAGATGAGAAGCCTGGGGGCTCACTGGTCAACTTGGATCCCCAGGGCCTCCCCAGAACTTTGCCCCAGACTCTCAGAAATCTCAGCCTTGGACTCCCCTTTGCAACTTGGACCCATGGCCTGTGGCCCATGAGATCATTGGAAACATACAGTGTATTACAGGAATCCAACAACACTGTGTCTGTGTGTACTACAGACAAGGGACAGTCTCAGGCCCAGGCCCACAATGTGAGGAAGCCTGTCTGCAGGTTTCCAATCACCTGGATGTGTTAAAAGGCTTATCATATGAAACAGGCTCCTGCTCTTTTTTTTAAAAAGTAGTTTGACAAGTTTTGATGAACACACATACCTATATAACCCACACTCCTAGTGCAATAGACAGCTTTTCCATCACCCCCAGAAACCTCCCTTGGGTCACTGCTCAGCCAATTTCGGCAGCACCCCCCTCCCCCAGAGGCAAATGCTATTGATTTCTTTCACCATAAATTCATTTTGCCTTTTCCAGAACTTCATATGAATGGACTCCTACAACTATATACCCTTTCATGTATGGTGTCTCTTCTTGGTATAGTGTTTTGAGGTTTATCCATATACTCTTGGGGAGTATCTGTAGCTTGTCCCTCTTTGTCTCTGCATAGTATCTCATGGTATGACTATCCCACCAATTATTCGTGTTCTTGTTGATGGCCACTGAAGTGGTTTCCAGTTTGGGGCTGTTTTATTAATAAAGCTGCTAAGAACTTTCTGGTAGATCTTTTTGTGGACTTGTGTTTTCATTTTGCTTGGGTGAATATTCACAAATAGAATTGCAGGTTTGTAGGGCAGATGCACATTTAACTTTATAGGGAAATGTTGGACTGGTTTCCAAAGTGGTTGTTCCACCATGTGTGAGAGCTGCAGCCTACTAAATGGCCTTTTTCTCTCTGGTATATTTCTTGTCCTAAACCTACTCTGTTTGATAATAAAAACCACTCTAGCTTTCTTTTGATTAGTGTTTTTATGGTACTTATTTTCCACCTTTTGATTTTTAACCTATCTATGTCTTTATGTTTAAAGAGCATGTATTGTAAAGAGACCATAACTGGGCTTTGGTTTTCATTCAGCTTAACAATTTCTGCCTCTTAATTGCGTTGTTTTCTCCTTTTACATTTAATATACTTATTGATTTGGATGGATTCAAGTCTACCGTCTTTCTATTTATGTTTTGTTTGTACCATGCCATGCCTTCTTTCTTCTTTTTTTTCTCCTTTTCTTCTTTCTTTTGGATTAATTGAATATTCTTATTATTATTCCTCTGATTTTTCATTTTTAGTGGTTACTCTAGGAGTTATAATATCCCTCTCTAACCTATCACATTCAACCATGTATTAGTGATATACAACATCATGGATAATGTAAGAAAATTACAGCAGTAGATTTACATTTATCCCTTTTGTTATTTATGCTATTTTCATAATTTTACTTAGCATATATTAAACTAACATTATATCAGCAATATACTTTGCATATATATTTAAAAATTAAGAAATTAAGAAATGTGATAAATACAAGCCTTTTACATTTACATTCGTATTTACTATTTCCAGGGTTACTTAGTATAGATTTCATTACTTAGTATAGATTCAAGTTTCCCCCAATGGTATTTTTCTTCTGCGTAAAAAAACTTTCAACATTTTTTTTTTTTTTGTAGTATAGGCCCACTGGTAAAATATTCAGCATTTGAGGGGGAAGGAGGAATATGGCTCTACTTAATATTAATTTTCAAAGTATTTTTGCTATATATAAAGTTCTCAGTTGATAGGGTTGTTTTTCCTTTAATCATTTAAAAATGTTATTCCATTGTTTTCTGACTTGCATAGTTTCTGATGAGAAGGCATCAGTCATTCTTATCAGTGTTCTCCTTTGTAAATGTGCCTTTTTCCTCTGGTTTCTTATAAAATTTTTCTCTTTGTTTTTAACAATTTAACTTTGATGTACCTAAGAAAATCATGCAGCTTAAAAAAATTCTACTGTGGTTAACTGAAATTCTTCAGTCTGTGAGTTTATAATTTTCTTCATATCTTGAAAAATTTCAGCCATCATTGCTTAAACTATTTTTTGGCTCAATATCTCTCTTCATTCCTTCCTGGACTCGATTTATGCATACGTTAGACCTTTTGCTATTTTTCTCTCTAGAAAGAGAAGTCCTTGAAATTCTACATTTTTTTCAACCTTTTGTTTTTCCTGTGTGCTGCAGTTCATATATTTTCTATTACTTTATTTTCAAGTTAAACTTTTCTTCTGTAATATTTACCTGATAGTAAAGCCATCCAGTGAATTTTTCATTTAAGATATATGTATATATTTAGTTCTGTAATTTCCATTTCTCTTTTATGGTTTCCTTTCTCTTTAGATTATCCATTTGTTTCTTTTATGTTCATATTTTTCTTTAAATCCTTGAACACAATTATAATATTTTTCAGAATTTCTTGTCTGCCAACGCTATCAGTTCTATAATTTCTGGGTCTGTTTGTATTGACTGATTTTTCTCTTGGTTATGGATCACATTTAATAATCCTTGTATGTCTAGTATTGATACTTTTTAAATTTATACCAGACATTGTAGATGCCACATTACTGAGTGACTTAATTTTGTTATTTTTTCCTCTCAAGAGTGTTGAGTTTTCTTCTGGCAGGCAGTTAATTTACTTGGAGATCATTTTGAAATTTTTAGGGTTGCTTTTAAGCATTGCTAGGGTGTTTTTAGAGTAGCCTTTTTTCTAAGAATACACTAATCCTACTCCTAAAATATGACTTTTTGGATTCCTTACTGCATTCTCAAGGTGTCTCATGAGGTTTCTCCTCTCTGGCTAGTAAGAATCTCAACTCTGTAAACACAGAATATCCTAGTGCAGTGTGAGTTCTGTAATCTCCATTTATCTCACTGTCCCTGGTAGTTGTTCTTTGTCCTGCTAACATTGTGGAATCTCTCCCTGTGCATGTGCAGCATTATATTCAGCCAAAGACTTAAGGAGAATTCTGTACATATTTCTGGAGTTCCTTCTCTGCACAGATCCTTTCTTATTATTAACCAGCCTACTAAATCCAAGTTGCCTCACTAATCCCCAACTCCAATCTCTGTCTCCTTAGTTCAGCAAGACTGTGGTGGTCTGTTTTGGTTCCATCTCCTTGCATTGAAGTCCAGGAAGTATCTCCAGGAAGAAAACCAGGGTGATTGTCAGTTCAATCTAATTTTCCTTTCTGAAAAGCCTCAGCCCTGTGCTGCCTGTTGTCCATCATGTGAAAAGTTCTTCCATATATTTTACACCCATTTACCACAGAAGAGCTGGTCTGATCAGACCTAGTTTTTGTCTACCTATATGTCCATTTTGCCTATCAGTATCTGTATGCTTTCTGATTCTGACCTGCTTTCCTGCTTTTGCTCTTAATGTTCTGGCAACTCATATTCCTTCAGACCACTAGTGCTCAGGACCCAAGGTGTCTACATGGGTCAGGTGATAAATATTTATATTTATTACCCAATGACAAACACAAACCACTTCAGGAGCTGGAGGATGAAATGATAAAATTCCACAGTACAAAGATCACACTGATCTTTAGCAAGTACTATAGAATGATACTATTTCTAAGCTTTTGGTCATTTGTTCTTCTGAGCTCTCTACTAGTATGACCTCAGCCCCTCTATATATCCCACCCTGCTTCTGCAAAACTACTCAGGAAAGATAGCCTCTAGCTTCTCTTCTTCCAGAAATTTTGGTCAAAGGAAAGTTGCCTGAGACATTTTGTCTCACATTCCAGAGCCAAGGGAAATTTGGTCCTAAGATGTAAGTTTAAAGCATGGCCCTTTTAACAGAAATTTAAGTTGGCTGTTGCTCCTCTAATGGTTAAAAATCAAAGACATACGCATCTGGGTAGTTTCTCGGGGTCTTCTGATGCCGGTGAGGTATCATTGATGACCAAGATTGACATTTCCTTCCTGTGACAGTAGTGGATGACGTCCCTCGATAGCTCTGCCCATTACCCTGGTAGCAGTCCTGGGCCACAGGAGTTTGTTCAGGTGGTACTGAAATTGAAATAGAAGAAATCAGTGAATAATGACTAGAACAGAAAATATCTGAAATAATTTATGACACAAACAGAATAGCCATCTCTACAAATTAATGCTGTTCTCTTTTACATATTGGCAGGCAGATGAACATGCAAAGAAAATAGTAGATGTTCTAAAACTTTAACATTCATTAATGCTCTAAAACTTTAAATGACCTAACTTTTTGGTAAATATTTAATCTAAAACTCAGAGAAAAAATAAGCAAGGAAGGGGATACATGTATAAATACAGCTGATTCACTTTGTTGTACAGCAGAACTGGGCACAAAAGTGTAAAGCAATTATACTCCAATAAAGAGCTTAAAAATAAATAAGCAGGGAAGAGTGCTTATAACTGGAAACTGCACTCATGTGCAGGCTCTATTTCATGGATCCCCATTGGGTGTTCATGAGAACAACTGGGCAGGTCTCCAGGAAGAGACACATTCATTGGTGTAGGCTGCACATGCTGGTTGGGTGCCAGTGAGGAAGACACGAAAACCTTGTGCATTTCCCCAGACTCTGCCTATACAAAGCCAAACCTTAAGCTGCTGGGGAGTGGGGCAGCAGCTGATACTGCATCCAGGACTCAGGCAAAGATCCACTGCTTCTCAGGGAGGGGTAGAGGCAAAAATCTTATTACCCTGGAGGAGAGGAAGAAATTCTCTTGTGCCAGGATACTTCACCAACACAAAACAGAAGCTACTCTTCCACCTAAGACTTACCACACATACAAGTTAGAGTTTAGCCCCATGGGGAGAAGGGGCAAGAATACTGAGAAACGTCACCTTCGAAGCTCAGGTACACAGAGTCTGTCTGAGGCTGAGGGTAGACCAGGAAGATAGAGAATGCCTATCTCCACCAAAAGCTTAGCATTGAGTAACAAGAAAGAGTACTCTAACACTAGGGTCAGGTGGTGGAGCAAACCCCCTCTGTGGTGCAGGCAAACAGTGACTGCTGAAAATTGAGAAAGGATTAGGAATACTGAGAAAACTCTTCAGCACCCCAGACCCTACTCTAAGCACAAAGTGACTGCACCCCATCACTGGGGGGATTTGAAACCTGCAGTTCACTTAAGGTAAAAGCAGCAACAACAAAACCCAAATTCCTTTTATCTGCTAATTATATTAACTGAATTACCCGCATAACATACTGCTAAAAGAAGGGTACTCTTTTCAAAGTGTAAATAATATTTGATTCAATAGCTACTTTTCCAATACAAGTATGTCCAACATTTGATTAAAAATTACAAGACGCACACACACACACACACACAAAACAGGAAAAAAAAAGTGCCACTTTTGAGTGATAAACAATCAACACAGCCAGACTCAGATGACTCAGAGCCAGACAAAGATGTATTGACTATTAGATTGAGATTATAACTGTGATTAATATATTGAAGGATCTTGCAGTACCATAACGATGAACAATATGCATGGATAGATGAATTTCAGCAGAGATGGAAAGTATTTTTCAAAAAAAAGAATAAAATGCAAACACTAGCAATAAAAACCATGTTATCAGAGATGAAAAATTCCTTCAATGGGCTGATCAGCAGACTAAACAAAACTGAGGAAAGAATCAGTGAACTTGAAAATAGATTCATAAATATTATCTGAACTGACACACAAAGAAAAAAAAGAGTGGGGAAAAAAGTAGAACAAACATACAAGAGGCATGAGGCAATATGAAATGGTCTAACATTTGGGTGATTGGAGTCCCAAAAAGGAAAACAGAGAGAGAGAGAGAGCATGCGCGCGCATGTGTGCTCAGGGGAAAAGAAATGATTGAGCAGTAATGGCTGAGAATTTTACAAAAGTAATGAAAATTGACAATCCACAAACCCAAGAAGTTCAGAAAACTTCAAGTAAGATAGTTACCATAAATAAATAAGTAAACAAACAGACTCACTTAGATATACCATAATCAACTGCTGAAAACTGAAAATGAGAGAAATTCTTAAAGGCAGCCAGAGAAAAAAGAAATATTATATACAGAGGAACATACATAAGATTTCCATCAGAAACTATTCAAAACAGAAGGTAATGGAGAGAACAATCAAGATGGTGGAGTAGGAGGACATGCGCTCACTCCCTCTTGCAAGAGCACTGGAATTACAACTAACTGCTGAACAATCATCAAGAGAAAGACACTGGAACTCACCAAAAAAAAAAACACCCCACATTGAGAGACAAAGGAGAAGCTGCAATGAGACCGTAGGAGAGGTGCAACTGCATTAAAATCAAATCCCATAAATGCTGCGTGGGTGACTCACAAGCTGGAGAATAGTTATACTGCAAAGTCCTGAGGGTTCTGAGCCCCACATCAGGCTTCCTAATCTGGGGGTCCAGCAATGGGAGGAGCAATCCCCAGAGAATCAGACTTTGAAAGCCAGCAGGATTTGATTGCTGGACCTCCACGGGACTGGGGGAAATGGAGACTCCACTCTTGGAGGACACACAAAAAAGTGTGCTCACCAGGACCCAGGGGAAGGAGCAGTGACCCCATAGGAGACTGAACCAGACCTACCTGCTGGTGTTGGGGGGTTGCATGCAGAGGTGGGGAGCAGCTGTGGCTCACCGAGGAGACGGGCACTGGCAGCGGGGTTCTGAGAAGTGCTCATTGGCATGAGCCCCCCCAGAGTCCACCATTAGCCCCACCAAAGAGCTTGTAAGCTCCAGTGCTGGGTCATCTCAGGCCAAACAACCAACAAGGTGGGAACACAGCCCCACCCATTGGCAGACAAGCAGATTAAAGTGTCACTGAGCTCCACCCACCAAATCCGATTAAAGTTTTACTGAGCTTGGCCGACCCAGCCCAATCCACCATCAGTCACTCCCATCAGGAAGCACCCATGAGCCTCCTAGACAGCTTCCTCCACAAGAGGGCAGACAGCAGAATCAAGCAGTATCAGCAGTATTTCATCTTGTAGAACTGAAAACCACAGCCATAGAAAGACAGAGAAAATGAAAAGGCAAAAGACTTTGTACCAGATGAAGGGACAAGATAAAACACCAGCAAAACAACTAAATGAAGAGGAGATAGGCACCCTTCCAGAAAAAGAATTCAGAATAATGACAGTGAAGATGATCCAGGACTTTGAAAAAAGACTAGATGCAAAGATCAAAAAGTTGCAAGAAAAGTTTACCAAAGACCTAGAAGAATTAAAGAACAAACAAACAGAGATATGCAACACAATAACTGAAATGAAAAATACACTAGAAGGAACCAATAGCAGAATCACTGAGGCAGAAGGGCAAATAAGTGACCTGGAAGACAGAATGGTGATCATCACTGATGCAGAAAAGAATAAAGAAAAAAGAATGAAAAGAACAGAAGACAGCCTAAGGGACCTCTGGGACAATATTAAATGCACCAACATTCGCATAATAGGGGTCCCAGAAGGAGAAGAGATAGAGAAAGGACCTGAGAAAATACTGGAAGAGATTATAGTTGAAAACTTCCCTAACATGGGAAAGGAAATAGCTCCCCAAGTCCAGGAAGTGCAGAGAGTCCCAGGCAGGATAAACCCAAGGAGAAACATGCCAGGACATATAGTAGTCAAATTGACAAAAATTAAAGATAGAGAAAAGTTATTAAAAGCAACAAGGGAAAAACAACAAATAACATACAAAGGAACTCCCATCAGGTTAATAGCTGATTTCTCAGCAGAAACTCTACAAGCCAGAAGGGAGTGGCACAGTATATTTAAAGTGATGAAAGGGAAGAACTTACACCTAAGAATAATCTACCCAGCAAGGATCTCATTCAGATTTGACAGAGAAATCAAAAGCTTTACAGACAAACAACAGCTAACAGAATTCAGCACTACCAAACCAGCCTTACAACAAATGCTAAAGGAACTTCTCTAAGCGGGAAACATAAGAGAAGAAAAGGACCTCCAAAAACAAAAACAAAAACAAAACAATTAAGAAAATGGTAATAGGATCATACATATCGATAATTACCTTGAATGTAAATGGACTAAATGCACCAACCAAAAGACACAGACTGGCTGAATGGATGTAAAAACAAGACCCATATATATGCTGTCTACAAGAGACCCACTTCACACCTAGGGACACATACAGACTGAAAGTGAGGGGATGGAAAAAGATATTCCATGTAAATGGAAATCAAAAGAAAGCTGGAGTAGCAATACTCATATCAGAAAAAAGAGACTTTAAAATAAAAAATGTTGTAAGAGTCAAGAAAGGACACTACATAAAGATCAAGGGATCAACCCCAGAAGAGGAGATAACAATTATAAATATATATGCACCCAATATAGGAGCACCTCAATATATAAGGCAAATGCTAACAACTATGAAAGAGGAAATTGACAGTAACACAATCATAGTGGGGGACTTTAACACCCCACTTACACCAATGGACAGATCATCCACACAGAAAATTAATAAGGAAACACAACCTTTAAATGACACAATAAATCAGCCTGATTTAATAGATATCTATAGGACATTATATCCAAAAACAGCAGATTACACATTCTTCTCAAGTGCACATGAAACATTCTCCAGGATAGATCACATTTTGGGTCATAAATCAAGCCTTGGTAAATTCAAGAAAATTGAAATTGTATCAAGCATCTTTTCTGACCACAATGCTATGAGATTGGAAATCAATTACAGGGAAAAAAAACTGTAAAAAACACAAACACATGGAGGCTAAACAATATGCTACTAAATAACCAACAGATCACTGAAGAAATCAAGGAGGATATCAAAAAATGACTAGAGACAAATGACAATGAAAACACAAGGATCCAAAACCTAGGGGATGCAGCAAAGGCAGTTCTAAGAGGGAACTTTATAGCAATACAATCCTACCTCAAGAAACAAGAAAAATCCCAAATAAACAATCTAACCTTACACCTAAAGAAACTAGAGATAGAAGAGCAAACAAAATCCAAAGTTAGTAGATGGAGAGAAATCATAAAGATCAGAGCAGAAATAAATGAAATAGAGACAAAGAAAACAACAACAAAAATAAATAAAACTAAAAGCTGGTTCTTTGAGAAGATAAATGAAATCAATAAAACTCTAGCAAGACATCAAGAAAAAGAGGGAGAGGACTCAAATCAATAAAATTAGAAATGAAACAGGAGAAGTTACAACGGACACCACAGAAATAAAAAGCACCATAAGAGACTACTACAAGTAACTATATGCCAATAAAATGGACAACCTGGATGAAAAGGACAGATTCTTAGAAAAGTATAACCTTCCAAGACTGAATCAGGAAGACACAGAAAATATGAACAGACCAATCACAAGTAATGAAATTGAAACTGTGATTAAAAATCTCCCAACAAACAAAAGCCCAGGGCCAGGTGGATTCACAGGTGAATTCTATCAAACATTTAGATAAGAGCTAACACCAATCCTTCTCAAACTCTTCCCAAAAATTGCAGAAGAAGGAACACTCCCAAACTCATTTTATGAGGACACCATCACCCTGATACCAAAACCAGACAAAGGTACTACAAAAAAAGAAAATTACAGACCAATATCACTGATGAATTTAGATGCAAAAGTCCTCAACAAAATACTAGCCAACAGAATCCAACAACACATTAAAAGGATCATACACCATGATCAAGTGGGGTTTATCCCTGGAATGCAAGGATTCTTCAATATACACAAATCAATCAATGTGATACACCATATTAACAAATTGAAGGATAAAAACCACATGATCATCTCAATGGATGCAGAAAAAGCTTTTGACAAAATTCAACACCCATTTATGATAAAAACTCTCCAGAAGGTGGGCAGAGAGGGAACCTACCTCAACATAAGAAAGGCCATATATGACAAACCCACAGCAAACATCATTCTCAATGGTGAAAAACTGCAAGCATTCCCTCTAAGATCAGGAAGAAGACAAGGATGTCCACTCTCGCCACTACTGTTCAACATAGTTTTGGAAGTCCTTGCCACAGCAGTCAGAGAAGAAAAAGAAATAAAAGGAATCCAAATTGGAAAAGAAGTAAAACTGTCACTATTCACAGATGACACACAAAATCCTAAAGATGCCACCAGAAAAATCCTTGAGCTAATCAATTAATTTGGTAAAGTTGCAGGATGCAAAATTAACACACAGAAATCTCTTGCATTTCTATACACCAACAATGAAAGATCAGAAAGAGAAATTAAGGAAACAATCCCATTCACCATTGCAACAAAAAAATAAAATACCTAGGAATAAACCTAACCAAGGAAGTAAAAGACCTGTACTCAGAAAACTATAAGACACTAATGAAAGAAATCAAAGATGACACAAACAGATGAAGGGACATACCATATTTTTGGATTGGAAGAATCAACATTGTGAAAATGACTATGTTACCGAAAGCAATTTACAGATTCAATGCAATCCTGATCAAATTACCAATGGCATTTTTCATAGAACTAGAGCAAGAAATGTTATGATTTGTATGGAAACGCAAAAGACCCCGAATAGCCAAAGCAATCTTGAGAAGGAAAGATGGAGTTGGTGGAATCAGGCTTCCTAACTTCAGGCTATACTACAGTGCTACAGTGATCAAGACAGTATGTACTGGCACAAAAACAGAAATATAGATCAATGGAACAGGTTAGAAAACCCAGAGATAAACTATGGTCAACTAATCTGACAAAGGAGGCAAGGATGTACAATGGAGAAAAGGCAGCCACTTCAATAAGTGGTGCTGGGAAAACTGGACAGCTACATGCAAAAGAATGAAATTAGAACACTCTTTAACACCATGCACAAAAATAAACTCGAAATGGATTAAAGACCTAAATGTGAGGCCAGACACTACAAAACTCCTAGAGGAAAACATAGGAAGAACACTCTTTGACGTAAATAACAGCAAGATCTTTTTTGACCCACCCCCTAGAGTAATGGAAATAAAACAAAAATAAATAGTGGGACCTAATGAAACTTCAAAGCTTCTGCACAGCAAAGGAAACCATAAGCAAGAAGAAAAGACAACCCTCAGAATGGGAAAAAATATTTGCAAACGAATCAATAGACAAAGGATTAATCTCCAAAATATATAAACAGTTCATTCAGCTCAATAACAAGAAAACAAACAACTCAATCCAAAAATGGGCAGAAGACCTAAATAGGCATTTCTCTAAAGAAGCCATACAGATGGCCAAAAGGCACATGAAAAGCTGCTCAACATCACTAATTATTAGAGAAATGCAAATCAAAACAACAATGAGGTATCACCTCACACCGGTTAGAATGGGTATCATCAGAAAATCAACAAACAGTAAATGCTGGAGGGGGTGTGGAGAAAAGGGAATGCTCTTGCACTGCTGGTGGAAATGTAAATTGATACAGCCACTATGGAGAACAGTATGAAGGTTCCTTGCCAAACTAAAAATAGAACTACCATATGAGCCAGCAATCCCACTCCTGGGCATATACCCAGAGAACACCATCATTCAAAAAGACACATGCACTCCAATGTTCATTGCAGCACTATTTACAATAGCCAGAACATGGAAGCAACCTAAATGTCCATCAACAGATGAATGGATAAAAAAGATGTGGTACATATATACAATGGAATATTACTCAGCTGTAAAAAGCAATGAAACTGGGACACTAGTAGTAGAAACATGGATGGACCTAGAGACTGTCACACAGAGTGAAGTGAGTCAGAAAGAGAAAAACAAATGTTGTATATTAACACATATATGTGGACTATAGAAAAATGGTACAGATCAACCGGTTTGCAAGGCAGAAATAGAGACACAGATGTAGAGAACAAACATATGGACACCAAGTGGGGAAAGCGGGGAGGATTGGCGGGGAATGAACTGGGAGATTGGAATACCAAATTGTACACTCTAAATATATGCAGTTTACTGTAAAAAAAAAATGCATTTCATAAATGTGTAAAAAAAAAACAGAAGGTAATGGAGTAACATCTTTAAAATGGCAAAAGGGGAAAAGAACTGTCCACCCAGAATTCTATACCCAATAAAAATTATTTTTTAAAATTGAAGGCACTATAAAGATTCTTTCAGACATACAAAAGCTGAAAGACTTCATCATCAACAGACTTGTACCACACGAAATGGTAAAGGTTAAGTTTTTTACAGGAAGAACATGACATCAGATGGAAATTGGAGAACCGAAAAAAAGAAATGAAGCACAGAAGAAATGGTAGAAATAAATAAATAAAAGTAAATATAAATGATATTTTTTATTTCTAATTGCTTTAAAACATGACTGTTCAGGGCAAAAATAGTATCAGTGTATTGTGAGATTTATAACATAATAGAAGTAAACTCTGAGAACAATAGCACAACATTTGGGAAGGAGACAGTAGTACAATGTTGTAAGGTCCTTACATTATACATCGAGTGAAATAATATTATTTTGGGCTGACCTGGTGGTGCAGTGGTTAAGAATCCACCTGCTAATGCAGGGGGCATGGGCTCAAGCCAAGGTCCAGGAAGATCCCACATGCCACAGAGCAACTAATCCCGTGTGCCACAAGTACTGAGCCTGCACTCTAGAGCCCAAGAGCCAAAACTGCTGAGTCCACACACTGCAACTGCTGAAGCCTGTGCGCCTAGAGCCGGTGCTCCACAACAAGAGAAGTCACTGCAATGAGAAACCCGAGCACTGCCACAAAGAGTAGCCCCTGCTTGCTGTAACTAGAGAAAGGCTGTGGGCAGCAATGAAGACCCAACACAGCCAAAATAATAATAATAATAATGATGATAATAATAATATTTGTAGGTGGAATGAGCTAAGTTAAAGGCGTATATTGTAAACATTTAAAAAATACTAAAATCAGTGGTAATAAAAGGCAATACAAAATAATGCAAAGGCAAAGGAAGATGAAAAAAGGAACAAAATTCAAATAGAACAAGTAGAAATAACTAACTTGATGGTAGATTTAAATCCAACCATATTAACAATTACATTAATTGCAAATGGTCTAAGTATCTCAATTAAAAGACTGAGGGAAAAAATATATCATCTAAACACTATCAAAAATAGAGCTGCAATGGCTGTATTTATATCAGGAAAAGGAGACTTTAGAACAAGGGCTATTACTAGAGATAAGGAGAGATATTACATAATGACAAAGGGGTTGTTTCTTCAAAAAGACAACAATCCTAAGCGTGTCTGTACCTACAAAGAGCTCCAGAATATATAAAGCAAACACAAAACTGAAAAGACGAATGAACAGCTAAAGCTAGAAACGTCACCATTCAGCTCTCAGGAATCGATAGAACACGAGGTAGAAAATTAGTAACGATTCAGAAGAGCTAAACAATACTAACCAATTGACCTAATCAGCTTTTTCAGAACACTTTACCCAACAGCAGCAGAAGCCAGATTCTTTTCAAGAGCACGTGAAACATTCACCAAGAGGACCTTATTCTGAACCATAAAACAAGCCTCAACAAATTGAAAACAAATGAAATCATAAGCCATGTTCTCTGAACTCAACACAGTGAAGCTATAAATACAGCTACTATAGACTGTGATGCTACTGGAGTAGAAAAATACAGAGAGCACTGGAGCTCTCAGTAAAGCTCTCATTGCCCTTTCTTACCTGGGGCATCCAAACGTTCCGTGGATAACGGAGAGGACTCACAGGATGGTATGCTGCAGTAATCCCACCTCACTTCACTGTTGGTTGTATAGCACCATGGAGCTGTCTCTCCATCAGGGTTACGACAGTAGTTTTCTTCCAAATTTCTGAAAAAGGAGTGACTGTGAGTTTGGCTTTCCAAAAAGGCTAAAGAAATAACAAAGAGCACACGAGCTTGTTAATAGTGGTGTTGGCTATGTAGCCAGCTACTTCTCTAGAATTATACAAACTCAACAATGGGTGGGAACTTAAGCAGAGCAGGATCCCAGAGAATTACGGCACAGATGCTTCTCTTGGGTGAATAACTGAAGTATATTCCTTAGCTGTGTATAATGAAGCAAAATAGGTCTTTTCTCACAGCGTTGGGCACTGTGCTATATGCTGGAAACACGATGGGTATTTTCTGCACTGTTCTTGCCTCCAAAAGCATATATCATAGCCCTGGAATTTAAATGTTCTCAAACCTTACTGTATATTTAGTACAAATATCAAAACGTTGCTGAAGCCCACTCCGAGGTTACTGATTTAGTCGATCTAGAATAGGGTCCAAGAATTTGCATTTCTTACAAATTTCCTGATCATGTTGATGCCACTGGCCTGGAGGACCATACTTTGAGAACCAGTGTTCTAGGAAAATCAGCGCTAAATTTCACTTCCCTTGCATGTGACTTGGCCAGTTTTCATTCCCAAATGCGTTAAGCCTAGGTTTCTATTGTTACTAAAACCAAGGCAAAGTCGATGGAAATTTGCTTTCCATCCAGCTGTCAGGGAAGAAACTGGAGCAGACTTACCTGCAGGGAAAGTTTTCTGGGGTCCTGTTGTGCCTGTGGGGAGTCTGCTCACTCCAGCGTTGACAGATGTGCCCAGATACGGTGACAGCCACCGTCCCTCCATAGCTTTCACCTCTTCCCTTCAGACACTGCTGTGTTTGCCCAGAAGATGGTGGGGGTGTTGCTTAAATGGGGAAAATACATTACAATGAATGTTTTTTAAGTGAAGAATGCGCAGATGGATGTTATGGGGGAAGGGGGCAGTGCAGGGAGCGTCAGCCTGTCTTCTTTTCCACTCATCCCCCCAGAGTTTGGCATTTGAAAATTTCTTATCATTTTTCAAAAGAAGTTGGTGTGGTAGAATCAATGTTTCTGAGACCTTCTCATGAGGAACTCCTCCAGGGACAAGACCCTTGGAGTAGATGCTTCTTTCTATAGGCTCTTTTTCCTATATTCTCAGCTCATCACACACGGTAAGGATCAGCATGTGTCACATCCCACCCCAAATCTGCACACATACCAGTGATCCAACTTCCTTTGTGAAGAATAAAGTATTCATCAAGTAAACATAACTGACTGACCCCCAGTTTTCCACAAAGCCAAACAACAGCAAGAGTCCATGAGAAGAAAGAAAATAGTGTCTCCAAGGAAAAGGGTGTGCAGGGAGAAATCAAGAAATTCTTAAGACATACTACCATATGTAAAATAGGTAAATGAGGATTTACTGTATAGCACATGAAACTATATTCAGTATCTTGTAATAAACTATAATGAAAAGAATCAGGGCAAAAAAGAATATACATATATACATATATATGTACAACCAAATCACTTTGCTCTACACCTGAAACTAAAGCAATATTGTAAATCAACTACACTTCAATTTAAAAAAAAAGTCTCAAGAAGAAAAGAAGGTGACAAAAAGAGACACTGATGTTCATAAGGAAGGAGAGTACTGAGGCTCTTCAGCATCCCAAAGGATGACGTCAGAGAGAAGAATAGGAAGCCAGCCCTCACAACCCGCCGAGTCCTTTTCAACAGTCTCAACTGTCCTTGTTCGGTCCATTGCTTCAAATTCTCATAGAAGGAAAATATTATACAACTGTTTTTTCCAACTCATTCCAGCTAGGTCTGCCATTGTCTCTCTCCCCCTGACCTCGCTTCTCCTGCTGCTCCCTCCCAAATTGGTTATACTGAAAAACTGGACAACCAGAGACACCTCTTCGCTTACAATGAAAAAGAACTCTGATTGATAATGAAATCCACATACCAGAAGGCATGGGTCTGATTCATCTTTAGCACCAGAGAGTGGTAGGGTATCAGAGATTGCTCCCAAAAGCCTACATTCATCTGTACTCAAAAAAAGGCATGATGAACCCAGTGACAAGACAAGAATAAGGATGCAGATGCAGAGAATGGACTGGAGGACACGAGGTTGCGGGGGGCAGGGGGTGAAGGGGAAGCTGGGGCGAAGTGAAAGAGTAGCATAGACATATATATACTACCAACTGTAAAATAGATAGCCAGTGGGAAGTTGCTGTATAACAAAGGGAGATCAACTCGATGATGGATGATGCCTTAGAGGGCCAGGAGGGGGAGGGTGGGGGGGAGTCGAGAGAGGGAGGGAATATAGGGATATGTGTATAAATACAGCTGATTGACTTTGGTATACCTCAAAAGCTGGTACAAGAGTGTAAAGCAATTATATTCCAATAAAAATTAAATTAAAAAAACAAAAAAACAAAAACGGCAGAAGTCTCTGATACGGGACCAGAAAACCTCCATAATAAATAGATGCTCTGATCGATTACCTACAGTAACCAATAAATTGTTTTAAAGAGTAATCACATCCCACAGAACTTATAGGGCACTTTCCGGGCACCGCACTCAGGCACAGCACTCTTGATTCCACAAGAAGAACAGGTGAAAATCCCTGAGGACTGGGTATGAGCCATACTTACTACATCTTGGGATGTCACAGTATTCCCAGCGTTTGTTGGGATCCGTGGTAAAACACCATGGGCGGGGCTCCCCATCAGGGTTACGACAGTAATTCATCTTCAGATTCTTGCTTGGAAATCTGAATGTGCAAGAAGGATTTTAACAGCACTAAACATTTACATTCACAGATGAGAATCATTTCAAATGAGCAAATATTGAGCATCTGCTGTGTGCTAGGCACAGTCAGGCGCCCAAGGAGGTGACTGGATGAAGGCTATCCTCAATGTGATGACAATTCATAAGAAAGATTAACTGGCTAGTCTAAGCACTGTTTTTCTAACAGTTTACATGTGCAAAAATCATTGAACAGGATCAACTTTATCATTTGGGCCATCTGGAAAACTGATGTAAGCCAACTCCAATTATTCAGCTATAAATAATAACAATTTTTAAAACACAAAGTACTTACTGGCGAGAGACAGTCACCTAGCATAGCCTAGAGGGTGGTGTCTCCATAGTGTAGTGGAGTGGTCCTTCTGGTTAACTGGTTCTGGTCCCGCTAGCCTTTAAGCTTATAGAAACTGAGATGGCTAAGCTGTGCTCCTGTGTGCAGGCCAGGGAGTGCCCCCCAACAACAGGGACCCAGTGACTGAGACTGTGAGATGCACACCACACCTCATGCCCCTCTGGGCTCCTTTCACGCCCCTTCCTGAGACTGTAAATGCTTAGTCAGGATGGACAGAGCAACTAGCAGTGGCTTAAGTAATCCTCTTTTTCCAGTTTCCTGACCCAATTCTGAGCCTTGAGGCTTTTACTGTATTTCTTCTTTGGAATACAATAGGGAAAGGAAAATGGCAACGGCTGTGTTTTAAGATAGCTATTTGGAATGGAAGGTACAGAAATTCAGCGGAGCTGTTTTTCACACTGAAATCTGTGACTTCGTGTCTTTTCCTGTAAGTTTTTATAAGCCCCATGATAATCCTACAGTCATCACAGAATGAAGAGGAAGACCAGAAGCAGCTACAGAGAGGGAGGTGTTTTAAGTATAATTTAAGTGAAATAGATGACTCAGAAAATTGTGCTCTAGACCTTATCATTTCTTTATAGATCAGGGACTCTTATTTCTATTATAGATTCATGATCCCCTTTGAGAAGCCAGTGAAAGTTAGGAATCCTTAGCCCAGAAAAATGAACTAATATAAATACACATAAAATGTTGTGGGATTCACAAAGCCCTAAAGCCCACCCACAGATCATAGGGTAGGAAGCCTTGAATCTCATCAGTAGGAAGGAAAAGGAAAGGAATAAAGAGAAGAGGGAAATATTTGGAAAATACACAAGTGAGATGTATCTATGTTTCTTAAATTTCAATGTGCCTACTAATTAGCCAGGAATCTGGTTATAATGCAAATTCAGATTCAGTGGGTATAAGATTCTGCATTTCTAACAAACTCTTAGATGATATCTCTCTTCCCTGGACCACATTTTGAGTAGTAAGAATGTATCCATCATTTGCAGTCATGTGGGAAGGTGCAGAGTTTGAAATTCAGAAACATCAAGTGTGTTCACTTTTTGAGGAATGCTAAAATACCTAAATAACATTAAATTACCTACAGCAGTCATAAACATCTAATTTCACTCCCAGTGAGACTTACTTGGAAGGAATGTATCCATGAGCATGTGGGCTCTGAGAGTCCCAGGCCTGGCAATTGAGTCCAGACATGGTCCTGGAAATTTTGCCCTCATAATTTTCTCCACTGCAATGCATGCATTCATCTGGGCAGAATGAAGAAGAAGGAAAGAAAGGAAGAAACTGAAATGCATAAAGCAAAAAAGAGTAAAAACTAGAATTTCACCAGAAATGCCTCAAATACCTTTGCCACTTGTTCATATGTACTTTTCCAACAATCACTTGGCAACAAAATTGGCAACAAAAGCTTAATTTTCTACTACAATCTAAAATGCCACTCTCTTTTTCAAATGGTCAAATTAGCATCTTTTGGTCAATACCTTCTCAACTATTATAGTCATGACCAAATCCAGAAACTCCATAATGCCATGTCTTCGAACTGGGACGTGTGGTCCTTGGTGGGTGGGAACGGGGCAGGGGAGAGGTTGCGCATAACCTCAGGTGTCTGTAAATTCTCTGCTAGAATGCTTTACTGTCTGGGGTATCCATTCCAACATGGTCTTTAAACACGTCTATGAAATTATTCTGATCACAGGGATGACTGCCAAATAAGCCAGAACCCTCTCGGGAGTTTAGTGGCTAAAATCTGTACTTGTGCTCATGACCTCATGTGAGAACAATATTTACCTAAAAGGACAGCACTTGTTTTTATATTATTGAGAAGCATGATTGGCTGTTTCTCTGTCTTACATCACTTAAAAACGGAAACTCTGGAATTCTTGAAATAATGGTGCAGCAGAGTAATGTAAGATTTTAATTTTTATAGGGTAATAAGGAAAACAGAAGCAGACTTCCTGCCAAAATGATGCTCTCATGTCAGTGAAGGGCCAAGTGACCTCATAACATAGGGAACAAGTAAAGGATCCCCATGGTTGGAATAGACAAAGTGATGGGGAACTGAGCCACCCCATGGTACATACACTATCCACGTGGTTACACAAATCACACCCTCATTCTTTCCCCCATTGCACCAATAAATGTACCAGGAAATATGAAATGAACATTTTTCAATAGGATGTTTTAAGTTTTTTTAGCATTGACTTTTGAGGTGTGTTATTAAATTGATTGGTCCATTAGAAGAGTAGATTGCTGACTTAAAAACTGGTTCACTGCTTGGTTTCAATGAAACAACAAAGTCTACAATGTTAAATTAATATTATGTATTCGAATTGTATTGATTTTGTGGTTTTAGTTTAACAATTTAATTGCAAATAAGTTTTTGGCTTTATACTGTGTCAGAGCTTTAAGTATAAGAAGTTTGCATCTAGAGTTTATATCTAGTTTTACATTAGTCCCTGTTGAAGAACATTTTAATAAAAATAATTTAGGTCAATAATGGAACCTGTGCAAAATTTTGGTCCTTTCCAAGAGGTCATATATTACTTGATTCTGTCAAACACAACACTGATTGATTATTAATACCCCTGTAGAAAACTGATTTACAGCAAATTACTCAACAGATGAAGGACAGATAGGAAAGCATTTTCCAGAGCCGCCCCTGACCTTCACATTCGGGAATGTCGCAGTAGTCGAATCTCGTGCCTGGATCTGTGGTGTAACACCAAGGCCCGTTGTTATCGTTGTCTGGGTTCCTGCAGTAGTTCTCCTCCAGTCCCGCTGAAGGATTTGTTTCAGGTGAAAAGCTGTGGAGGATGGAAAAGAACCACTTCAACTGTATGTTTAAAATTAGCACGCTATCAGCAAGGCAGGATAAGACGCCCTCTCTTTCCCATCTGTGGTTCGAGGTTGTGTCATCCAAAGGCATTTCATCTACGTGCTATATAGCATTTGTGTCGCCCAATTTTCAGTGTCTCTGTTGAGAGCCTGTTTCAGTAGAGCAGCTGATATTACCATTATTACTATGTGGGCAGCCAAGTCCTAGAAGTAGAGCCAAAGTGTCTTTATGCGCAGTAGAAATACAAAACCCTCAAAAGCCTGCCAAGTTCATGATGCATTCCAAACACCTGCTTTTGTCAGCTGCCCCTTCTCTCTGTAAAAATAATAGAAGTTAATACCATTTTGTCTGTGTGAACTGTGCACGAGGCATTACACTAAAATTTCTCTATGCATTCTCTAATGTAGTCAATAAAAATCCCTATTAGGAAGGTGCTATTATCCCCATTTTACAGAGGAGGACACTGAGGCACAGCCATGTGAAATAAATCAAATCTTGCCTAAGCTTGAGCAGTTAATAAGTAGCATCTCAAGAGTTTAAAGTCAGATCTGTCTGACGCCAAACTCCATGCCCTCTCTGAGCTGCATCCAGAATTAATGGGAGACTGGGAAGATGGAATGAAGCTCATTTTCAGAGATGAGTTGCTGTGTGGCAAGAAGAAATTAGATTAAAAACCTAAGACTTGGAATCTAAAATGGCAGATTTTGTTTCTGGTTCTTCTCCATAACTGTTTTTGGTAGATTTGGTCCTCTCAAGATTTCAGTTCCCTCATCTGCTGGGGTAGAGATGGCCTAGATTATCTCTAAGGCCCTTGAC
This sequence comes from Hippopotamus amphibius kiboko, assembly GCF_030028045.1. Classification (NCBI taxonomy): domain Eukaryota; kingdom Metazoa; phylum Chordata; class Mammalia; order Artiodactyla; family Hippopotamidae; genus Hippopotamus; species Hippopotamus amphibius. The sequence goes on from NC_080191.1 coordinate 62,519,765, forward strand.
ATTCTATGATTAGGCCATTTGGTTTAATCATTTTAATCTCAAGAAGCCTTAATGTGCTGGGAATATGAGACCTGCCCATCTCATAGGGATACATAAAGGCAATTTGTTTGGGTGAGGGGAGGGGGAAGAGTCATAGACGCTCAGTTCCCACTTGATAAGCATTGTTAATGAGAACTTAATGCCACCTAATACCACACTGGGCAAAGTACATAGAGGATGACACTAAAATAAACAATAGGCAAGTTGCAAGATAACCTGTTTTTTACAAAGCTGAGGTGAACACAATGCTGTGTGTGCTTTAGACTAATTCAATTCTAAGCATAGTCATCTTTGGTCTTTTCTCAGATTTAGCCTAGAATTCATGGTTTTATTGTTCTTTTTTATTGTTCTCAGTCTTCCAGAAAAGCATATACACAAGAATGAATGGAAAGCAGCCATCTTCTGCTTTTATACCATAAATAATTGAACGGTTCTGCCCCAGCATCAAGAAGGTTTTCCCCATATCAACTAGTCACATGTTCTGGCGTGAGTCAGAAGTAATGGAATTATTCTGAGTATAAGAGGTGAATACAGGGACAAAAGAGAAAGTCTTACTTGGGTACATGTGGAGAATTGTCACTCCATTTTTGACAGGTGACACCACTTTTCGTTTTGGCCATGGTCCCCCTGTAATTCTTCCCATTTCCAGTCTTGCACTCCGACAGATACACTGCAAGGAAGTCCACACAGTGGTCAAACCCTTTCACAACAAGAAAAATCATGATGAAGCCCTGCACTGTCTGGGCATATTGAGAGAAAGGACACCATTGCCTACTATCTAAAAAGACAGTCTTTTACGTCTGTGTAAGAGTTACAGTGAACTAAGTCATGGGGGGAACTGATCCATGTATTCAGAGCTACTGCCCCTTCGTGTTGGGTGCTGGGGACGCTGGGGACACGGGGAGGAGGAACCGCACAGGCCCTGCCAGCGTGGAGCTTACATTCCAGTGGAGTCAGTGGGGCTGGTTACAGAAAGTAATCAAGGACACAGACTGTGAATTAGACCACATATGTAACAGAGAAGATAAACAGCATCATGAAAGAGTGGATGGAAAAGGGGATGGAGGCTTCTTCACAGGGTGGGCAGCAGGCATTCAGAAGCTGAAAGAGATCCAAGCCTCTTCTACTTTTGGAGGCTCACAGCAGTATTTTAAATACGAAAAAATGCCAAACCGGGCGATGTGATTGCGGTCTACTTTCAACATTTACAGTAGATACTCTCAACCAGCCTTCACTTAACCAACTCAGTGGTTACTCAGTGGGCCCCATCCTGCCTTTAAAACACACTGCCATGCAAGAATAAAGATGCAGATGTAGAGAACGGACTTGAAGACACGGGTGGGGGCTGGGGGGCAGTGAAGGGCCAGCTGCGACGAAGTGAGAGAATAACATTGACCTATAAACACTACCAAATGTAAGATAGATAGCTAGTGCGAAGCTGCTGCATAGCACAGGGAGATCAACTCGATGATGGGTGATGACTTAGAGGGCTGGGATAGGGAAGGCGGGAAGGAGTCGTGGGAGGGAGGGGTTATGGAGATATATGTATAAATACAGCTGATTCACTTTGTTGTACAGCAAAAACTGGCACAATGGTGTAAAGGAATTATATTCCAATAAAGAGCTTAAAAAAAAACAAAAACACAAAATAACCCACTGCCAGGTGCCCACCTGTGCCCACATGTGGCAGGGTGGGCCTCTGTGGCTGACAGACCACTTTTGGGTGTGCCAACCCACTCTGTTCCTACCAGTTGGGTTATATGCTTGCCAAGAGTGAGTTGCTTTTATTTCCAAAACTTTTTATATAGCTCTATTTGATTACACATGATCTAAACTGAGAAATGAATGGCCGGGGGGCAGGAGATGGAGCTTTTTTTAAACTAAGTTGAATGGTTTGAAGGACTTAAAAGACTTGAATAGTTTTAAAAATTGTCATCAAATCCACTGAGAGCAATCTATTCATATAGCTGATATGAGTTTGAAGGGAGAGGAATCATAAAAATATAAAAGAATTTTACAGTCAGATGGATTGGCAGATGTCTCTAGACCTGCTTGACTTCAAAGAGAAGGACTCTCATTACCATAAACAATTCACTAGAGTGTGGTTTCTGCAAGAAATGTACCAGATAACTCCTGTCAGTGGCCTCAGGTTCAAAGAAAAAAGCCTCTGCTTTACATCAAAAGGTGCCAACGTAAGCATGCATTTTCGATGAAAATATAAAATATTTAAGGTATATTTGTATCATCTTTTATGATTCCCCACTTTAGCCAAGTTTTTTAATTAATCAGTTAATTATCTGGGGAAAGTACTTCTAACACACCTATAGCAACTACTGCTTTAAACCCAACACTCTGTATAAAGATTGTAGATATATCTTCATTGAGTTATATTATTGTAGAAGATATATTACATTTATCAAAAAGGTAAACTCAAGATATTCTAGAGGCCAGGGGTCAGGGGAGACTTTTCAAAAGCGGTGATACTTGAGCTGAAACTTGGGAGATGAGAAGGAGCCGGAAGAAAAGAAGAGGGTTCAGGATGAAGAGGTGTGTGCTCGGCCCACTGGAGGAGGTGCAGCAAATATAAGCTCAGCACATGAGGTAGGCTTAAATAACTCAGGGTCCTGTAGTGATTGCTGAGTATCCGGATTTCCTCCTAAGGGCACTAAAGTTTTGAAGCAGGGAAGTGACAGATCAGCCGCTGCAGTGGCCCAGCCAGTGATGATGGTGGCCTAGACCCAAGTGGCGGCAGTGGCCATGGTGGCAAGTGGAAATGTAACTGATCTGACAGTGACTGTTCCCAGAAAAACCCTGGCAGGTAATTTAGCAGTGGGTCAATATTCCACAGTAAAGAAACAAGCACCAAAAAATGACTGACTTTTGACTTTTTACCTCTCTTTTGTTTGTATGTACCGGCCAGAGTTTATATAACCTTTCGCTCCTTTCCATCACCTTGAAAACAGGCAACTCTTCAGCTATCCAAACTAAGGCTAGCGGTCACCCCCATGATGCTTCTGGTTAATAATTTACAAAGGACATGTTTAAATGTTAGCATTTTGCACAGAGGATCCCACCAGCCTTTTTAAAAAATCTGATGGACAGTGGATAATCCCATATATCTCTTCCTTTACTATTTGTAAAAACTAATGACATCAACAGATAAACTTCCGATTTAATCTGCACTTTAGACTCAAGAGTTAGAGCTAAACGGTGGGCCAGAAGTGAGTATGGCAGACGCACAGCTAATTAAACCTAAGAGGAACCAACGCGTAGATAGAATCCTAACCTAAAAAAACACTTCTCAAAATCTTATTTAGAGTTTTGCAGGGAAACGAGAGGGACCATTTCTTCACCGTCGTCAAGAATCAGTGAAATAGGATGTTTCTGGTTGTCTTCAACTCCTGTGATACAGAATATGTGGAGAGCAAAATTGTTATCAAGATAGTCTTAATACCTCTCCAGCAAAAGAGAATAGGAAGTCGTTTTAAAAGCACCATAATTCACTTAAATCCTCATACAGCCTCAATGAACTTCTGCTCATCTAAGAAGACATGCAATTTCTGCAGGAATCTAGGCCACCTGTGATCCTAAACAACAACAGATCCAGAGTTTTCAAGGAAACTGTGGGAAAGGAACCGCAGCTTCTGCGCATTTTCAAAAGACATTTCAGAGTCTAAGGGAAATATAGACCATGACTGAAAAAAAGTGGAACATGTAAGAGTAAAATAAGGATATTGTCTCTATTCAAATGCTACCACAGATTGAAAACACCTTAGTTTTGCTATTTCTCCAGGCTTCAGACCAAGGACTGTGGTCCCTGCAGAACAAAAAATCAATATCATAAAGAACTTGTAGACTCTCCCTCTTCTCCTTAAAAATAAAATAAAATTTTTAATATCTTATTTTCGGGGTTATAGAGGTGGAAGTGGTTTTGTAAATCCAATCCCTTTGTTTTAAATCAAGAGAAATGAAACCTGAAAGGTTTATATATATATATATAAAATAATATATTCACGAAGTAATATATTCAGGTTAATAAAGAGGGTTAGTGGCCAAATATTCTGACTCCAAATTCAATTTCATTACCCCATAGCGCCTCCATTCACTGGTCTGATAAACTACAGATAGTAAACAAGGCAGGAAGGGAAGGGGGAAGCCCGTGGGGAGAAGAAAAAGGAGAAGGACAGGAAGAGGAGGAAGAAAACATTGTACGTACTTCTCTTCTCAAATAAAACGACATCCCTCATCCTAAAGACTGGGGAAAGCTTGCTGTTTTCAGCCATTAGCACACATTGTGGCTCTTTACTGTGATACTGGAATGCCCTGCAGAAGAGAATCAGAAAACACAACAACTCTTTTCCTTTACTTAAGGAAAGCAAAGTTTTGTTAATAGGGAAGAGACTCTAAAGATAGCTCTCTCTTGATGAATCAAGGAGCTCAGAATTGTTACTTTCAGTTCAACTTGGCCTCCTCAAAGGATGCAGCAACATGGTAGCTACTCTTGTTTTCTTTTACCTTTACCTTCTCCCCCTCCAAATTTTCTTTTTTTTTTTTCAGTTTCAGCTGCTTTATTCTTTCTTCACTCATTCCCTTAATGTAGTGCCAGAATATTTGCTTTGTGTTGGAAAGAATCAACTTTGTGCTTTTGAACCCATTCCCGAAATGGTCCACGTGGACCCCTGTAAGTTCCCCCTGACTACACCTCTGCGTTCTACCCTCTCCCCCTCAGACCTCCCTGCCCCCTACATCTCATCCTGCATGGAGGTTGAGGCTGGCATCAAAACCGTCCACGGCTTCCTTTCCAGCCCCATCTCCTCTGTGAAACTGCTTCAGCTGACTTGGTCCTTTCACCGTTCCTCTCACCGTCCCTCTCACAGGTGCCTAGCCATGCTGCTCTCTGCCTAGAATCCCTCCTGCCAGGTCAGTATTTACCAAGATCTCACCCTTCAAAGCCCAGCTCAGTTCCTACCTCCTCCCCAGGGCTTCTCTGGTCCTCTCAACTCTTAGGATTGTTCTTTCCTCTGAATCTTCATAGAGCACGTGTTAATTATGTCACTTATCAGTATCTCACATAGACTGTATTTTTTTTTAATTTTTACATTTTATCCAGTTTCTGTGACTACACCATAAATATAAAAGGGCAAGCACTGGCTTTTGTATCTACACAAAAATCTATCATATATTATGGTATATGTGTGTGTGTGTGTGTGTGTGTATGTATATATATATATCCTATCACTGTATCTATGCTTCGCGGCTCCTTAGGGTCTAGGACACTTCCAGTCACATGATCCTCATCTTTTAACAGGATAATGTTAAGAACTAGAGCTCAGAACAATAGCTGCTGATGTCATGTGTAAAAATAAATTCCTTTGGGGGCATTTTTCTAAAGGGGACACTAATAAACTTTAACAAGAAACTGTATGGTTTCAGATGCAGGGAGCAAATACAGATTCCAAACTCCAATCCCATGAAATTCTTCTTTCCCCTTAAATCCTATTTTCAGTGATAAATCCCTGAGCAAATTTCTTGTGACCAACGTAATAGTGTCTCAAGCAGCAGGATTTCTGCCCCGGCACAGTGACCATGAAGATACCTGCAGATGAAGTCTGTTTCCTCCTCACACTTTGCTGCACATTCATTTACGTTTCCTGCCGCCAGGTGCTTCTGAGTCAAACTAATCAGGGAAGCCCCCTGGGTGTTTACGTATTCATCCAGGGGGTCTCCAAAACCTACAAATGGAAGATAAAGTGGGACAATTGATAAATGTATCAACAATGTTGTTAAATTATCATGAATTTGTAAACTCTTCAGTTTGCATCAACCAAGTAAAACTTTCTGCTCTATTGGAAACAGAATGCATGGCTGTGAATAAAAACGTTTAATTAGGAAAACAGTTCCATGAATAGATGGCACTATGTTTAAAGATCCACTGGACTGCTAGGTTAATAGATTAGAACTAACAACTTCCATATTACTGCGTTAATGGGTATGAAACCTTAAATAAGAAAAAACTTGGATCTGTTTGCTAGTGATTGCGTGTCAGGATGGAACAGTAAGAGACCACCAGGGGCAATTTTGATGTTGATTTGTCCATCCCTGGGTATAAATAGAACCTGGAGGCCATTATTTGGTTTCCAACAGTACAAACTTCGGTTGTGACCCTGTCACTTAAACTGATGGAATGAGCATTCTCTGAATGGTTCCAGCAAGACATACAAAAACTTTCGTGAGTTGGTGTTGTTGAGAATAAATAAGACCTGGACTAAATCTTGGCCACAATACATGGTCATTTTTATACTGGCTTAGTACAGTGACACCTCACTATTTCTTAAAGGGAAATCATTTTTTGCCGAGCTGATGACAGCTTTCTGGCATTTCTGAGGAAACTGTAAAACAGCAGAGCCTGGGACAAACAATGGCTTTGATTTTCCTCTGAGATAAAATAGGAGTCAAAGAGTCTGTCTGAAGGTCGCTCTGCCCCTTGCTGCCACAGAGCGTGGCCGAGGGGGCCTCAGGCGTGTTCCCACCGCCAGGCTTGCAAAGGGTACTCCGGGTTCCGAGGGCGCACCTGCGGCAGCTGTGGCAGCTCTATTCCAAGCCTGGCGACGTTGGCCCCTAACCTTTTGAGAAGGAACACCAGCCATTTTCATAGGGTGAGGGGCTCAAAGAGGTTAATACAACGGAGACAGCAAAGTTTCCTAAAGTTTGCCTAAATGCGATTAAGCAACGTGGCAACCTTGACCACTTTGAGGGAAGGGGTGGAGATCAAAGCCAGAGGGGACGGGTTGAAGAGTGACCAGGAGAGGCAGTGGAAACAGCATAGGCGGACAATGAAGCCTGGCCTTAAAACGGAGCATTTCCTAGAGATCACATGAAGTCTCAGAAATTTTTTTTAATTTTTATTGAAATATGGTTGATTTACAATGTCGTGTTACTTTCAGGTGTACAGCAAAGTGATTCAGTTATACATATATATTCTTTTTTAGATTCTTTTCCATTATGGATTATTACAAGGTATTGAGTATGGTTCCCTGTGCTGTACAGTCGGTCCTTGTTGGTTATCTATTTTATACATAGTAGTGTGTATATGTTAATCCCAACCTCCTAATTTAAGTCTCCCACCTCTTTTCCCTCTGCTAACCAGAAGTTTGTTTTCTATTCTGTGAGTCTGTTTCTGTTTTGTAAATAAGTTCATTTGTATCATCTTTTCAGATTCCACATGAAAGTGATATCATAGGATAATTGTCTTTCTTCATCTGACTTACTTCACTTAGTATGATCATCTCTAGGTCCTTTCTGAAAATTTTTAAGATGAGACATTTTACAGCATGTTCGGATACTGATGAAAATTATCCAGTGGGAAGGATCATTAAAGGTCAGACCCTCATTCTCAGAAGGGCCATCCCTGACCCCCCGAAAGCACACACACTGCACAGGCGTGATGCACGCTCCTAGATTAAGACAAAGCTGTTTCCAGAGCCCACCCTCTCCCTGCCTCTGCTCTTCCTTCCTCAACCCAAGATTCTCCACAAACTGGAAGGATAGACGTTTCCACCCTTGAATAGGAAGTTGGCTTACGTAGTTTAATACAGCAAAAAGCACTTGATACATGGATCAAAAGATCATAGAGAAATAGATATTTTAGATCCATACCCATGACTTCATCCTTCATTCTTCTCCCAATCTGAGCTCTCATTTCCAGGATGAGTTGTACTTTGGTAAATTCTATAGATCAGGATGTGATTTTAAAAACAAACACAAGAACTCTATAAAGTACATCCTATAAAGGCTGAAATTAGATCTTTTGAAGAGTTCTTAGAAAGTAGAGCAGGCCAGGGTATAAATGATATCAGAACAAGAAAATTTCCATTTTTATCGCCCTTTAACTAATTTACCTTTAATTGTTGTGTTAGTATGGTTCATAGCATATAGTTGCTGAGATCCCAAAGAAGAATATCCCAAAAGAGAATGATTTTTTTTTTCTTTTTAGTTTGAAAAGTTTTTGCCCAATATTTTCTTTCTTTAATTCCAGGGATCATGTGACAATGGGGTGTAATACACTTTATTTATTGACCAAGAAATATTAGATCTTTTTAGTAAAAAAAGTATTTTTATATTCTAGACTGAATGTAGATATATACTGCTACAAAACAAGTATATTTTATTACTAATGTGGGTTTGTTTTTTTTTTTAAACTCATGGTGGCATGTATATGTGCACCCACGCTTGTATGTTTGAAAGAAAAGACTTTGTGGTTTGTGAAATGCAAACTGCTTATCCGCCTCTCACTGAGAACAGCTGTAAAAGGAGAATTTTTCCCCCTCCCTGGGCATTTCAGTGCATTGGAAAGATGAAACCTTTCCAAAGAAAGACAGAGTAAATGCCTTCCTTTCAAAAGGAGCTTATGAAAGCCTTTTTCCCCCTAGGTTGGTGAAGACCTATGTTAATCCTGCTGTAGACAAGTCTGTTCTAACATTTGGGCGGTGACCCACTGAATCCAGAGCTCTAGGTCCTGCTTCCCATAGGCTGAGATAGAGCGTGCACACACACACACACACACACACACACACACACACACACACTAATAATAAAATAGAGTCTGCACCCCTGCCGCCCCCGCAGCCGTTTCCCATGAAAACCTCTTTCTACAATCTTCTGCTGTTTTTTCTTTGATATTTCTTTGGATGGCTCCACTAAATTCAAATGTAATTGACTCTAATTTAAGTACAACTTATAAAATTATATCTGGCTACTTACAAATTAAATTTCAAGTATCTATACATTGTGTATATAAAGAACCACTATCATAATGTATGATTCCATTTATACGAAATGTTCAAAACAGGCAAATCAGAGACAGAAAGTAGATGAGTGATCGCCAGGGGCTGGGCAGGGATGGAGGTGGCAGGAAGGGGAGAAAAGGGGTTGGAGGTGACAGCTAAAGGGTGTGGAGTTTATTTGAGGGTAATAAAAATGTTCTAAAAGGTATTATGAGAGCTGCATGACTCTGAATACTGAAAACTATTGGATTGTGTGGTTTAAATGGATGAACTATATAGTATGTGAATTATATCTCAATGAAGCTGTCAAAAAAAAAAAAAGAACTACAAAGACACGCTTAGAATATTTTAAAGAAGGTTTAAACAAAGTTGAAAAAGTGAGAAGAAGCACCAGATTCCTTCTCGGAAAGCCCTGGCTTACGTCCTGGAGTCTTCCTAGATTTGGGAGTTTGGTCAATAGGCAAATGACGTGATTTCCTAAGGACAGATTTCCTCATCTATAAAGTGGGGATAAATCTACTACAATACCTATTGTATCAGCTGAATAAGCTGGTGTTGGTAAAGGACACACAAGCGTGTGTGTATGAATTACAACGTCCCTGGTCTACCTCGGGCACTCAGTGGAGGTTTGTTGAATTTCTATATGGATGTCATCCTGCAAATCGATGTCTCTAACCTCTCCAGGCATAAGAAGCAAACTTACATGTATGGAAGGCCTTCCTTAAGCCATAACAAACAGGGAACAAGTCAACACAACCACAGACTGACTGGTCAAAGAAGGTGGTCAGAGGTATTTCATTGTTCACATTTGAAAGTCAGGAGAATATGACACCTTAACAAAAATGGTCTAAATTAACCAAACTTAGAACCAAGCAAAGAGTCTAACAACTTCTGGCATTGTTAGCTATCTGGGCTATTTTTTTCCAACTAAAATAACCATCACTTGGGCTCCATCTTTTAGACTGAAAACGTCATTCATGGTTTTCTCTGCCCCCTTGTCCCCAGTATTCCCATAAGGGAAACTGAATTTATTTCTTGAAGAATTTCTCAATCTTATATTGTGAACTGGGCATTTCATGAATCAAAAGCTAAATTCAACAAGTTGCACATAAAATCATCATGGATCTATTTTTAATACATTTCTAGGAAAAAATATATTGATTAAAATGAAAAAAAAAAGTCTCTAAGTCTTACCTGATTTCAGAAATAAAAGAAGTAGAAGGACCACCTCCTTATGTTCCATTTTGGGACTGGCCAGCAGTGTCTGGGAAACAGTGTGTCCCAATCTCAAGATGTTATTGACTTACATGAGAGGAGATGCGCCCACAAACAAGATAATCACATGGAGTTAATTATTCTCTTGGAGGCCCATTGCCACTGTGCTCTGAAGTGTTCAAACATTACCTTGACGGGAGGATCTTACAAAATGTTTGGGAGCGGAAACTGCAATAGATGTTGGGAAGTGGTGGGGGCTGCCCGCCCCCCCAGCTTCCCCGCGCTGCCTCCGGCCTCCATCCTTACCCCCTGCCCCCATCCTTACCCCCTGCCCATCGTCTTTCCCACTTACTCTTCTTTCCTTCCCTCTTCTTTCTTTCATTCTCTTTCTTTGGGGTTAAAAAAAGTCATAACACTAGCTGATGTTTGCTGAGAACTTTTCTGTGCCAGACATTCTACATAGTTTCATCCAACCTTCAAAACAAGCAATATTTTTAACATCCCCACTTAAGATGAGGCGACTTGGGCTGAGAAAGTTTCTTTCCCGAGGTCACTTAGCTTGCAAGGGATGAAGCCAAAGGACACAGTCTATTTGGCCTCAGATTACAGACTTAAGCTAGAGCATCGTGGTTGACATCCCCACAATGTATCAGTGTAGAAATAGCTATGTAAGTTACAGTATTTCATTATCGTCAAACTTTATGTCCAATGGACTCATATGGTTTCCATGATTATAAATGATGTTATGTCGATCTTTTCCCCCCAGGGAATTCACAGTGCATTACAGTCTCATCCTCATGAAATAAAGCAAGAGTGGGAAAATTAAGTTTAAGGACTGTCTCCATTTTAATTGTTGATTCTGTACTTTGCCTTGGCTTAAGGCTAGAATGACCAGGTAGCATGTGCTTTAAACTCTTACACCAGTGTTCAATAATTTTCAGGAATTGACTCTATTTTAATAGTGAAATAAGAACTCAAAACACTCCTCTCTCCATGCTATGAAATTCCTTTCTATACATTAACCAGCAAAACATAGAGGTGGGCACCAATCACCTTGGGTGGACCCTCCTGTAGAATTGCCCAGGGTTAAAGTACCGTGTGTGCAGAATTCACAAGAATAGAACGTGCTCGAGAGCAAGGCGGTAGCACCACCATGAGGGGCCGGGACGAGCTGGCACATTTCCTGCTTTCCACCATGTCCCAGCTTTCTCCCCTCTCTCTCACCTAGTGGCCCAGGTTATAAAGGGGACACAGGATGGAAGCAAGTTGAGAAATCAGCCTTGGGAAGACCTTTTTTCTTAAAATACCTGAAATGTCTCTTTAGGGGAATTATGTTGGTGTGTTGAGAAAGTTCTTTGGGGAAAAAAAACAGACCCTAATAATACATGATGTTGCCTCTATGCATTTATTTCTGTTTAAAATACTTTAGTACTGCCTCGTGGATAAGGCCCCTCAGGAACAATGCTATCAGAAATTCTATATCTGTTTACAAAAATGACAACATAAGTCCAAAACGAATTCTGGTCTTCTCTTCAGAATTGGCCATTTAAGATATCTTCTGTGAATTCAAGTTGTAATGCTTATTTGCAGTTTTACCAGTCTTTAATGTACAGCAAGAAAACTATATGGAAACTGTGAACTGAATCGTCACCTTAGTAGAGGAGGATAAAAAAGTGTGGAAACAGATATAAAAATGCATTTAAACATGATATGTAATTTGTTTACAAAAATAAAACTTGCTATATAAATCTAGAGTAATTAATTTTGAATAGGTGGCTGTTGTTTTTATATTGTGTAATAACTAGCCTATTCCAAGGACAGCTTGGCCAAACAGTAAAATATATTGTTACTAAAAAAAAAAAAAAAGAAAAAGAAATTCTATAGCTGCATAAATGTCCTTTTCCTTTTCCTGGCTTCTTTTTTTTCTTTTGGTAAGGATGGTATGCCTTTTGCCCCCTTTCCTCTTGGAAGCTTCTGGAATATATTTGGGTCTACAAATGTTATTTTGTGAATGAGTTTGCCCTCCCATGTGCTTCTAACTATGTATTCTTCACCGCCTTCGCAATATATTAGCATCACGAGAACACAGGTAAACAGGAAGCAGAATTTGGCTATTGTGTCCCCCCCACTGGGTGTTCTGTGTAAAGAGAAGAGGAAAGAGGAATGTGTTGCTTAGGTGTAGATGGTGTGGACGGATACAGACTCCCATTACAGCGCAGCCCTGCAGGGGTCAGCTTCATAGGCACAGGGTAGGCACAAAGTGATGGACTATTCTAGATCGTGTGTGGGAATCTCACACTGGCACTCTCGGAGGGGTGTTGAGCAGAGGTTTTGCCCAAGGCTGTAAAGACAATGAATTCAATATGAGTCATTTTCTATTTGAAAGAATGGCAGAAGCTGAGAAAAGAGATAAAGAAAAAGATCATCTCGGTACAGTGTTACCAGATTGAATAAATTCCGAGATGTGTATTCTCTTTGAGTTCAATTCATCAAGTATTTATTGACCACCTAGTAGGTGTTAGATTCTTCTAGGATTACACGAAAGTTACAAATCACAGTCTCTATCCTCCCCAGCATCCACCTAAAGGAACTCCAGTAAACTTTTGCACCTGAGATGCATGGGGACCACCACTGCACTGCAGTGGGGGGGCGAAGGGGGGTGAGGAGGGCAGTGGGGGAGGGGATGGGGGGCTGTGGTAAGGACAGCAAAATAAGAGAAAGGCTCTGCCCAGCATGGAACCTGTGACCAAGATTCACTCACGTTCCATTAGGAAGGAGAGAATTATCTACTTCCTCCCCTCCCAGCATTAAAGTGGTGAATTCCTTGCAAGTAACTTGAACACAAGGAAAGGCCAAGCTTACCAGGGGAGTGGAGTAGAAGCCCCTTTGGTCTCACCTGCACCCACCCTGCCTGAGGTGGAAGCTGTGGCCAGGTGACATCTTCCCAGGTGAGATTGCATGGACCTTGCATTGCTGGCTGGATGTCAGCACCTGCCACATTTCCCCACCAACTTCCCACCATCCTCCAGCCCTAGCTCCTCTCAGCCCAAGCTGTGCCATCTGAGAACTGTCATTCTAAAGCAGCTCGTTTCTTTTTCTTTTTTTTTTAATTTTTTAAAAATTTACTTTATTGAGATATAGTTGATTTACAATGTTGTGTTAATTTCTACTATACAGCAAGTCATTTCTTTATCATGAACATCTCTGAATCTTCCCCCCAAAGACTATGTCATTTCAAAACAAAAACAGCACAAAATTAATTCATCTATTAAGAGCTCAAAGTATGTCTTCATTGTTGCAAAGGTTCATAGCAAGTTTATCTTTGCCCTTGATGCCAATTTGCAGACTGCTTTCACTGCATGAGTGTATCAGGGCATATCGTCTTCTCATTCATCTGAAGGAAGCTTCTTTATTCAACCTTTCCTCCTGTTTGCTAGCCATTGTTCCTCAGTCTCTGGGACCATGGAATGAGATACTTGTCAGCCCTCAGCTGATAAGTGAAGAGAGAGCAGGACTGCTCAGCCAGCACAGGAGTTAAAATGTAACCCGCCCAGGAGCACTTTCTAAGTAAGACCTGACTGACTAACTCCATGGTCAGCAAGGTGGTATTTTCTTAATTGATTGTGCTTACGGAAATAGAGACGTTTACTCGTTTTTGAAAAAAAGGTAGTCTTCATTGGACGTCTCCTCATTAGACTTGTTATATGCTTATGAAAAATAGCAGAGAAGACAGTAACTCCCTGATAATCTACCAGCCTACTCTGAGTCAGCACTAGGCACTTGGCTCCGAGGTCCAGAGAGAAAGCAGGTCACCCTTTCCATCTCTAAAATTCATTATTCTCTAAGGTAATTATGACAAAAGTCTTTTTTCACAGTATTTGGAGAGACATGTAGAAAACCTTAAAACTTTTAAGAAAAAAAAATGAGTGCATATAAAAACTGGTGAAATCTGAGCAAGTTCTGTGGACTAGTTCATTACACTGTACCAAAGGCAATTCTTGGTATTGCTAATGAACTATAGTTATGTGAGATGTTACCTCTGGGTGAGGCTGCATAGCTGGGTAATGGTTACACCCGACCTCTCAGTACTATTTTTGTAACTTCTTGTGTGTTTATAATTATTTCAAAATAAAAAGTAAAAATGTTTATGTCTATATTTTATATATTTAAATATATGTATATATTTGGATATATGTTTGAATTTTGTATATACATATGTGTATATTAGGGTATATGTGTTTGTATTTGGATATATGTGTTTATATTTGGATATATGCATATATTTATATATAAGTATATATATTTGGATGTGTGTGTGTATATTTGGATATGTCTGTATATATTTGGATATGTGGATATATATATATTTGGATATGTATATATATTTCGATATATATGTATATATTTGGATATATATCTCTATATATTTAGATATCTGTGTTTGTATGTACATTTGGTATATACGTATACATTTGGACATATGTACATATTTGGATATATGTGTATATATTTGGATATATGTGTATATATTTAAATTTGTGTGTATATATTTGGATATATATTTAAGAGGACCCAGAATGATGTAAATGCTTCCATAATAATAAAAAGAACTCCCAAAGGACAGAAACTTGCCCAGGTGAGTCTAAAGCTACAGAATTTCTAAACTGGGGAGCCTAACCCAACCTTTGGCTGATTTCTGTGAGCTCACAGCAAGTGTGAGTGGGATGGGAGAGGCCCTCTCCGCCGCCTCCACGCACTCCCCACCCCCCTGCCCCCGGCCCAGACAATTATTCAGCCCTGACTGATGTCACCGGCTCAAAAGCCGCTGCCACATGTGGACCTGAAATCCAGAGGCTGGAGGAGCCCAGGCCTGCCCGGGCCTCCCCTGGTGCTCACCGGAGTCCCACCATCCCTGTACGCAGGTAAAACACCCACCAACAGCGGCCCTCGCATCACAACTGGACCGCAAGTAAGGACCCCTCTCTTATCTCCTGCACATCCCCGCCAGACTCACCTCTGGCTGAGGTGTCCGAAGGTCCCCCGAGGGAAGCACAGAGTGGGGGGCGTGGGATGGGGATGGGCAGAGTTTCAAGGACAGCGAGCATCGGTCTGGCCATCATCCTTCAGTAGATGTCTCTTCAGTGTCTGCAGTATGTCCAGTGCTGTGCTGAGTGTGGAGCAGACTCCAGGAAACTCTCCCAGCCCTCCTCGAGTTTCCCACCTAACCGGGCCATCTGCGCCGTCTGCAAGTCTGACTGTAAGGTGACACGGAGCCCGTAGAGGGACAGGCCCTCGGCCGGAGGAGTGAGAACACGCTTCCCAGGGGAAGTGACATCGCCCTAGATGACAAGCTGGAGGGGTAAGAAACAGGAGAAGGGTGTTCTGAGCAGGAAGAATGAATGCGCAGAGTAGCAGAGGCAAGGGTTCCGTCCAGGCAATTGAAAGTTGTTCAGGCCGAAATCGGAAATGATGGAGAAGAGACCAAATCCCATTGGCACTGCAGCAAGAACGGCAGGGACACTGGAGGGGTTTTAAAATGGAAGCGTGGCCTCATCCTTCTGCCTGAAGTGTGGTGAGGGGATCAGAAGAAGCACGGAGGAAGGAGGTAACAGATGAGAGGGGTCTGAAAAGAGGCAGTGGAGAAAGAGAAACAGGACTGGATTAGGGAGATGGTTACAATGTGGAGTTGACAGGATTTTGTGACTGCTTGAGTCTGGGGAGGGAAATCAAGGCTGGTGCTAGCATTTCTGTCTTGGGTATAAGGTAGAGAGCAGTATCTTCATGGAGAAGGAACAGAGGAAAGAATAAGATGAGTTTTCTTGGAGACATGCTGTGTTTGGGAACTTGTGAAAGTCCTCAGTGGTCCAGGAGGCAATTGGATATTTGGGTCTAGAGCAGGTGTTGGCAAACTGCAGCCCCTGAGGCAGCCTCCTAGTTTTGTAAATGAAGTTATACTGGCACCCAGTCTGGCCTGTTCATTTAATGTTGGCCACGGCTGTGTGTGCACGACAATGACTAGTCGAGTAGCTGTGGCTGAGGTTGTGTGCTACCCTAAATTTGGGGTGCTTGTTTCTTGTGGAGGTATGGTTCTCCCAAGATCTCCGCCCACTAGTGGACCTGCCATATCCTCTGTAGCTCTATCCTTGAGTCTTTTTTAGGAACTCCCTGCTGTTTTCCAGAGTGGCCATGAGCAATGTACTATCTGACCATCAGGGTAGCAGTGTTCCCTTTTCGCTTAGCCGTCTTCAGCATTTCCTGTGTTCCAACTTTCTGCCGATGGCCATTCAGGTGGGGTTGATGGCATGCCTCTTTGTTGTGCTGTTTTGCGTTTCAGGCATGTTTGGGTGGCCAAAACGGGCGTACGGGTTTTCCATAAAATCTTATGGAAAAAGCCGTACGCCCTTTTCGGCCAGACTAGTCACTGGCAATGTAGAGCGGCTCTTCCTGGCCTTACGGGCCAGTCCAGTCTACCTTCTGAATTCCGGTTCCTGCAATTCTGCCTGTTTTCGCGTGCCTTTCGATGACTTACCCCAAGACATTTTTCGAGGGCAGGTGTCATTTCCAACCCTTCAGGCCTTGGGAACTGCCGTGCCTCTGAACCCCAAGACCCTTGCGGCCACATATTTACAACCTAAGTATAGGGAATGAGAAAGTCCAACTCTAGGGCCATCCCCATGGCTGCAACTGGCCTGATTTCATTCATGGCATGCCTTCAATGATGTTGTTGTCCACATGCAGCACATCTTTTGGATCCATTTTTTGCTTCCAAGGGCATTTAGGTTGCTTCTTGGTCTCGGCTCTTGTAAACACAGCTGCCCTAAATTTGGGGTGCTCGTGTCTCCTCGACATGGTTCTCCCGAGATCTTTGCCCAAGAGTGTACATGCTGTATCCTCTGTAGCTCTATCCTTGAGTCTTTTTTAGGAAATCCCTGCTGTTTTCCAGAGTGGCTGTGAACAATGTACATTCTGCCCATCAGAGCAGCAGGGATCCCTTTTCTCCTCGCCATCTGCAGCATTTTTGTTTTTCAACCTTGTGCCGATATCCATAGTACCTTCACTAAGGGCTTCTAATGTCAAGGATGGTGAAAATTCAATCCATACTCCAATTTATAAGCTGATAAATACAGGTAATGATTATCCCAACTTGGAGTCTAAGTCAGGACAGACAAGTTTGCCTTATGTCTTTCTGCTTTAGTCGGCAGAGTTTTTTGTTTGTTTGTTGTTTTTTGTTTTTTTGTTTTGTTTTGTTTTTTGTTTGTTTTTGGTTTGATTCTCTGTTTTTGTACTAAAGCTTTTACCTGACAGGACTGTTTTTTGTGGTCTCAATTTTATTTCTGGATCTTAATTCTATCATCCTATTTCAAAAGAAGCAATGTTCCATCTCCTATCTACCTGATGTAAATGCCTAAATTACTAGATTACAAAGAGCCACTTCCTCCACACTCCACCTCAGCAATTACAATTCCCTTGTATTTCAATTCCCTGTTCACATTTTAGCACCTGAGAATGTCACTATTTTCTTGTAAACTGAACTATGCCTTTAGATGGTGTGGGATATATGAACATCTTTTTCTTGTGTTCTAGAATACTGTTACTAAAAATTTTTGAGGTAATCTACTCCAGCATATTGCCAAAAATGGAAGTCTAAAATTTAATTTTGAGCACAGAATATGAATCACTTATTCTTCACTGAAAACTTAATCATATATCTGTTAGTGCACTTATGTGTAACTAGGTTTCTGAGTCTCCCACCCCACTATAATGTAATCTCTTTAGGGATAAAATATGTGGTTTCTTGTCTACCACTATACCCTCAGCCCATAGATAGAGTGGTTGATACATAATAGACACATAACATTGATTTGTTGAGTAAATGTGTAATGAATAAATGAGTTCAGAAACTTGCCATTAACCTAACATCCCCATATCCTGAAATTATTGTTAAACGATATTCTGTCATTTAGCTCCAACTCTTACATCTGTGAATTTGAAATGCAGAACCTTTCATTTTTTATCCTCTTATTAATTATGCATCAACTTTTCTGCAGATAAATAGATGGGTGTGCAAACTTGCCTTCAGATAATTCTTACTTCGATAATGCTTCAGGCAGCCAAAATTTATAAAAATGGTCTTTTACATTCAACTGTTTTACTCACAAAAATGTGTCCCTCAAACCTTAGTAAAATGGCAAATAATGATCTATGGACCTATAAAGAAATGCTGGAGAAAAATTATCTTAATAGTTTAATTACTCATTTCCCTATGAGAGACACATATCCCACTGGGCTGTTCTGGTCCATTTTCACTTTGCACCTCAATTATTAATTATTTACATCTGCCACGATCCATTTTCCCCACGATAATTCTTTTGTCATGTTCTAAGCCTGTAAATATTGGGTGTGGTAGCGTGAATTCAGTGTGGCCAAAGCAAAAAATGAGAACAGGCTCAGAAGGAAGGAGTTTATTCTTCTCACAGGTCCCAGAGAGGGGTTCACCTCAAGCCCCACAGGGCCACAGGGGAAGCACCAGGTTTTGAGCAAGGGGCAGGGGTCAGGAGCAAGGGGGGAGCCTGAGCCAGAGACTCTGCTGGGGTTTCCAAGGAAAGGGAAGGCAGGGCAGAGGAAATGATTTAGGATTGCCTCGTCTGAGCAATGCCAGTGCCTTTGCTATGGGGTGGTCCCTAGTTGCCTGGGACCTGGCCCTGAGATGAAGTAGGGCAGGGAAAATATTGCCTTGATGTGTGAGAGTTAGATCAGGTGGTGATGAGGGCTGCAGACTCTGAATCTCCTGGTTTGTGCACGAAAGACGTGCTTCTGAGCCCTGTTAAGAAGTGGCTAGCTTTATAAGAGGCAGTCCCTCCTCAACCAGCACAGTTCTTAAGATGTCATAAAATCAAACATTATAAAAACAGAATTTTTTTAAAAAGATGATTCATTTCAGTCTTCTTATTCTTTGAGCCAAGTTCATAAGTAAAAAGAGAAAACGCTGATGTTTATTCACAGCTTTTGAATTACATTTTAATCCAAATTGCAACATTGGACACTCTATGAAGGAGATCACAGCTTGATTAATCAGAAAACAGGAAAATATGTATATAAATAAAATCTATCTGAAGGCATAATCCTTATTGCTTGTCTCTATTCTTCTCAGGATTTGACTCTGATAAAGTCTCCAATTGGTTTTGCCTAATTTAGATCATAATTTAATTCCCCCAGCAATCATTCTTCTGTTAAAAAATAAGCAGGAAGTTCTCCAAATGTCACTACTACCAATTTATAACATATATTGAATCCTGCAGATTGAGGGAGCTGACCGCCAACATTGAAACGAACTGCCAACTCCTTGTCTGCAGACCAGCTCTCTCTCCTTGCTTTTCACTTGTATGTGTAACTCTATTGAAATCTCTAGTGACGTGCTCAGTAGACCACTTACTGCTTTACCCTTCCCCTGTCTCCCATGTACAAAATACCCGATTCTCCTATACTCACCATCTCAATTCCCTTCCTCTCCACCATACTTTACAGGATTCTAACAGCCGGATCCTATTCCTACACGTCCTGCTATCTCTTGATTCCTTCAACTCTTTGTCAGCTCTGCTGTCACTACCTTACTCCGTGGCACCATTGTCTCCAGTCTGGGTTAACTGGGTCCCTGCCTTCTAAGTAGACTTTAAGAAACACATGATTATGAATCTTGTTACACAATTCACTCCAGGTATCACAGAGTAAGTATCACTTTCATGGACTGAAAGCACCCTCTGCAGTACACAGCTTGCAACTTACTTGCAAGAAGCTTCTTTACTGAAGTCTGATTAAATACTTCAGTCCCCCAAACAGCAGAGAGTGTATCTCTTCCCTTCTCTAAGAGAACATGGAAGCAGTTTGTAACTGATTTTATTTTATTTTTGGTGTCACTCTGATTTATTTATTTAGTTATTTAGTTATTTATTCAAAAACAAAGTTTTTTATTATTTATCTATTTTATACATATTAGCGTATATGTCAACCCCAATCTCCCTGTAACTGACATTTAAGAAGGTTCCTTAACAGAAGTTTTGTGAACATTTCAGGGCACATATCACAGAATTAGTATCATTTTCAGTCACTGAAACAAGGGTGTGCTGACCACAATCTGCAAGTACTTGTGAGAAAATCTTTATTACAGTTCTACTTATGCAATACAGTAAATGCACTACAAAGTTGGTATCCATTCCTTTCAGAGAAAGAACAGGGAGCTGCATGCAGCTGACAAGTGTGAGGAGTGTCCTCAATGCCTTGTTAAACACATCAGTACATGCTCACAGAATGGGTATCACTCCCTCCCGTACAGGGTGGATATCACTGCCACTCATTGAAAGGACTCTGTTGTGCATGCACCCTGCAGATAGACTTAAAAGAAACATTTTATTAGAATTCTTGGTAAGCCCATCACTACATACACTTTGGAAGACCTATCATTCATTCTCCTGCTCTGGAAGAACTCTGTAGTCAATGCCATTCACAAGGAGTTGGTAAGAGACATTTTATTACAAGTCTTGTTAAATACTTTACTACCTAGATACTGAATAGTATCCTTTCCATTGACTTAAAGCACCCTCTGCTGTATGTAGTTTGCAACTTGCTTATAAAAAACTTCTCTAATGAAGTTTTATTAAGCACTTGACTGCATGAACAACAGAAAGCATATCTCATGCATTCACTGAGAGACCACTCTGTTGAATCCAGTCTGTAAATGTCCTGTAAGAAGTTTCCTTAACGCAAGTTCAGTGACTCACATGTTCAGTACATGTATCATAGATGAGTATCATTTCCATTCACTGAAACAATGCTGTGCTGAACACAGTCTATAAGTACTTGTCAGAAAAATCTTCATTGCAGGTTTGCTTATACACTACAATAAATGCATTCCACAGTGAGTATCAATTTGTTGCACAAAAGAACACTGGGCTGAACACAACTTGCAAGTAGTTTGTAAGAAATGTCTTTAATACCTTATGAAACACATCAGTACAGTGTGTTTAATAAGAATGGGTATTCATGACCTACCTTACAGGATGGTTATCATTTCCACTCACTCACAGAACCCTGTTGTAAGTGCACCTTGCTAGAGGTCTTAAAGAAATGCCTTATTACAAGTCTTGTGAAGCACATCACTCCATGCGTGACAGAAGCGGTATCACCTCCTTGCACCGGAAGAATTCTGTGTTCAATGCCATTTGCCAGGAGTTGCTAAGAAACGTTTCTTTACAAGTCTTGTTAAACACGTCACAACATACATTACAAAATACTATCACTTCCATTCGCTGAAAGCACACTCTGCTGTACCCAGCCTGCAACTTGCTTGTAACAAACTTCTTTAAAGACGTTTTATTAAACCCTTCACCGATGGAACACTGTGCCTAACACAGGTTATAACTGGCTTCTAAGAAGTTTTCTTAACACAAGTAATTTAAATTTTCTTAACACTTCAGTACACACATCATAAATGAGTGTCATTTCTAGTCATTGAAACAGTGCTGTGCTGAACACAGCTTGCAAGTAACTGGCATGAGACATTTTTTTACAAGTCTGATTAAATGCTACACTACTGCATTACCCAAGGGTGAGCTTCTAATCACTGAAAGATAATTGTGCTTCATACAGCTTGCAAGTAGAAAGTGGTAACAAAAAGAAAAAGAAAAAAAAATCACAGGGCTTACATTGCATCATTAGCACTAAAGCCCTAATACCAAACCTAGACTCAATACCTAACCTCAGTGCAGTTTCAATCTTCACCAGAAATGTATACTTCGTCCAACTAGGGACTATTCTGGTCAGCACCAGTGAGGCCATGTAGGTCCTCTCCAGCCCTCAGAGGAGGAAAAAACAACATGCATGATGAAACACCTGCCCTGCACTTCCCCCTGTAAAAGTCGTCCTGCCCTTAAAAATAATCTTTTCATTTCTCTTGTTAATCAATTCCTTGTCTCACTGTTGTTTACATAAATTCTTTTCATTTTGTACAACCCCTGGGAGACTCTTTTAGTTTCTAGATGGGGATGCTGCCCAATTCACGCATCACCTAATGAAGCCGAT
The DNA here is from genome assembly GCF_030028045.1 of Hippopotamus amphibius kiboko. NCBI lineage: Eukaryota > Metazoa > Chordata > Mammalia > Artiodactyla > Hippopotamidae > Hippopotamus > Hippopotamus amphibius. Next base: position 62,541,877 of record NC_080191.1, read on the forward strand.
GACATCTTCAAATATACTCGGTTGAATTTTGTTTTCTAACAGATTGGTGGCAGCGAAAAGATCCAAAGTGGTTTTCTGACCACATTCAGAGACAAGGAAGCACACAGGCATCCTGCCCCACAAACCTTGTTTGGAGTTGACTGTCTTGTGATTTTGAGAGCCCTTCCTTGGTATGTTCTTGGTTGAGTTCTGCTCTTTTTGTGTTTGAACTCCCGATCTAATTGGCTTTAGACCACAGTTCCCCAGGGAAAAACCCCAGCCCTAAGCACTGTCCCTGGATTCCATGCTGGGCACTGGTGACTGTTTTGTCTGCATTTCCCTGTTGGTTTGCAATCCTTCCCTGAACGCCACCAAAGGAACTGTGGGCGGCAGCTGCAGTGCTCCATTCGTGTGGCATCCGCCTGCAGCCCCTTCTCTGAGGTCTACTGGTCAATCCTCACCCTCCGTCCACAGTCCCATGCAAATTATTGGTGATGACCTCTGGAGATGGACTGGGTCCAGGATCAAATTTGAGTCTAGCTCAAATTGGGTCAAACGGGAGACCTTGGGTGAATACTACGTAAAGGCTAGTTGCTGTGCATGAAGATCTTGGATATAGTGGAAGCTGATTGGCTGGGCTCCAAGAAACTCAAGAGCTTCATTAAGTGACTCGTTACAAAAGTCTAATGTAAAATTAAAGACAGGAAATGTACCTGAAACAAAATACAAGGGACTGGTGTGAACCCTACTGCTCTCCCCTTTCCACTTTCACCCGAGGACTCATGTTTCCCTAATTCTCTGTCCGAACTGCATTTCTACTCTGGAGGGACTATTACACAGCTATCATTTACCACAAAACTACCCAAGGCTGCAACCTAACTGGATCAGGTATTTTCACACCTTGGTCAGAGAGTGAACTAAGGGCTATGGTTAACGAATTTCATAAACTCAGGGAGTAATCTACCATCTTACTCCCACCATATGCAGCCTCTGTTTTGATTTATATAAACATGCGTCAGTTTGGCCAGTTCTTGAAATTCATAAAAATGAAGCAAAGCAAAATGTACACATTTATGTCTGACACTTTTACTTAGTGTTTCTGAGTGCCATCCAATTTTTGGTGTGGATAACCAGTTCAATCTGTCTTAATGGCTCAGTAATGGACATTGTAAGAATATATAAAAAAGATCATACCCAAGACTGAGGGGTGAACTATCTCAAGGGGGGATCTTTTTTTTTTTTTTTTTTTTTTTTGGGGGGTACACCAGGTTCAATCAACTGTTTTTATACACATATCCCCATATTCCCTCCCTTCTCAAGGGGGGATCTTTTAAGCAGCTAGGGTAAGGGGTCCCCAGAGGAAGAAAACCAGTCATGACTTTCTTGACATAAGAGAAGCCATTTGGGGCCCAAGCCACTGTGGGATCTTAGCCTGGTCACAATGCATGCCCTTGAACAGGTGTCAGTAATTAACATATTAAGGGGAAAAAAAAAGAATGCAGAAACAAATGACTATTAATCAGGCAAGAGAAGTAACAATAGCAAAGATAACGTATCAGTTGTAAAGATTCCCCGTTCTCTTTCAATGTAAAGATGAGCCTGACGTGCTCAATCCCCAGGTCAGCTGGAACCTAAGGGATGATGCTGACCTTTTCTTACCCTCCTGTCTTCAAGCAACTGAAGTCTGGACTCTACAGACGGCCAAGCCCCTTCATGAATATGCACATATCCTCAGTTTATAACTTCCCCAATTTTCCTTTTCAGGGAGACACTGCTTTGGGAAAGATCCCCAGTGTTCTCCTCACTTGCTGTAAGTAATAAATCCTTCCTTCTCCCCACCTTTGGCTCGGTTGTGTCTTCTGGCTTGGCACCCACCAAGAGGGGGACCCAGTATTCAGGTAACAGTTCTAAGAGGTGAACAGTGATACATCATTGCTGTGTTAATTGGTAATTACTGACGGTGTATGATGTTGAGAATATTTGTGTGTACTATCTGTGTATCTTTTTTGGCCAGATGTCTGTTTAGTTCTTTACCTAATTTTAATGGGGTTATTGGTATTAGAGGTCTTTGTATATTTGAGGCATATCCATTAATAGATAGGTGTTTGCAAATATTTTTTTTTCCAGTTTGTGACTTGCCTTTTGATTTTCTGAATAAGGTCTTTCACAGAGTAGAAATCTTTAATTTTATAAAGTTCACAATAGTACTTATTTTTCTTTGAGGATTGCCCTTTCTGTGTTGTGTGTTAAAACTCAGTGCTGGTGTTCTTGCTTCGGCCACACATGTGCTAAAATCGGAACGATTCAGAGAGGATGAGCATGGCCCCTGAGCAAAACACTCAAATTCGTGAAGCAGTCCATATTTTTAAAATATTGTAATAAATTCAATAAAGACTTTAAAAATGGTCCACATCAAAAAAATCTTAAAAAAAAATTAAGATGTGTGACTGTATAAAAAAAACAAAACCCAGTGCTCATGATCTACATGACCAAACCCAAGCTCATGTGTTTTTCTTTTTATGTTTTCTCCTATAATTTTGAATCATTTTGCATTTAAAATTTGTCTATGAATAATTTTTGAGTGAATCTGGTGTAAGCTGGAAACTTTGCATCTGAATTCATTTCACACCAAACGCTTTCCAATTAATTGTTCCTTAACACTTTTTGGAGAACTTAAGGGATGTAATCTCCATTTTGAATTGCCACGGGTTAATGGGTTCAGTTGCTCTGGGAGCGGGGAGCGCCGTCTCCAGTCACCTGTGAGGGAGGTGCGGCCTGCGCTTCCCGCACTGACCACACAGTGGTGCTCAGCCCGCATCGCTGACCCTCAGCGCGCACGTTCCACGAGGCCTGGGGTCTGAGCACAGGTGAGAGGAGTGGTGTCTCCCCAGGCACCGACGGGGCTTCGCTGGGACGTCCGGGTCAGCGTCTCTGCTGACAGGAGCTCAGTCTCCTTAGGACTCGCTGGGGTTTTGGCTTCGGGACAACGTGGGGCCACGTCCACGATGACAGGAGCTGGGTTTCCTGAGGATGCAGACCACACCTGGAGGAAAAGGTGAGGAGACGCTTCCTGTGGGCAACCGACTGCTAAGGGAGCCCTCTGTTTACAAGCCTCATTTCACTGGCTGCTCCCCACACTGCCCTCCCCCCCCCCCCCTTCAGTGGTATTACTACTCTCATCTCACAGGTTAGATGCTCAATGACTTGCCCCAGGTTATATGGCCGTGAGGTATCAGAGCCAGTTCTTTATGACTCTAGGGCTCGCGGTCCCGACCACTGTGGTTGCACAGGTGGCATCGGAGGATGTGAGAGGAAGGGGGAGAGTGAGGGCTGAGCCGTTTAGGGATCTTGCACGCGGGGAGCAGCAGCTCTCCCTGCAGCCGCCCTCATGCGTGTCCGATGCCAACTCAGAGCTCCACATCTTCCCCCTCCCCCCACAGCCTCCCTGGCAAGCGTCACCCCCCTACACACACACACAGTGTGCTGTTGGGGAAGGCCCGCTCCTCCCGCTCTGCTGGGCTGCCCCCGGGGTGCGGCCCCCACACCACCTTCCAGACCTGGAGAGGCACCGGGAGCTGAGTGTGGTCTGTGCCTTCAAAGGGCCTCAGGGCTGGAGGGTGGGGTAGAGAGGTAGGGGTGAGAAGGGAGGGAACTTGAGGTGTGGTGCATGCAAGGTGGAGGTGAAATGGGTGAGGCTGCTGTTGATGGGGTGTGGGGGGGGGGTCTCCCAGGAGACTGACTGGGATGAGGTGGATGGTGATGACACATTGAAATAAGAGAAGACTTTACAGATGCTGGTACAGTATTTTTATATCATACACTTATTAGGGATTATTGATTGATGGAGTTTTTCGGAAAAAAATCACCCAATCCCTCTATATGATAGGAAGATACAACTATATATAACTTTCCAGAATATGTAGGGCAGAAATATAATTATTTGGCTCATAAATTCATGTTAACTTCCTGCCTATTTCAATATATTACTTTTCCTCCCTTCCCTTCATTCTTTTACACTTTTCTTCTCACCAGGGTAAGAAAACACACTTCTTGCTCTCTGTGTGATTGGCTTGGGAGGTTCTTCTTCAGTTCTTTGTACCCCAGGTGGAGGTTCACACTTATTTCTCATTGGCAATATCCTAGGAGCATAGTAGAATGAAACCTCATCATTGGCAAAGCATTTCACTTGCACTCCTGTCGGAGCTGCCCTGTTAGGTAGACCCAGCTGGACTGTATCTTGGTTAAGTCACAAGTGAATGAGTTGTCCACTCAGGATGACACCGTGGTAATGCAGAGAGTTGGCGATCACTCTTGATTTCTTTACCCAACACCGTGCTCTGCAAAAGTAGTAAGGCACAGGATTTCCTGGGGCCCAACTCTTGTTACCCCGGCAACCACAGCCTTAGGGGAAAGCCTATACTGGACTTGCAAATTAGAGAGGAATGTACCAGAACAAACACCTGAAACGTTGTCTCATTACCACTTTTAAAATTAATTTTTATTTTCTATCAGAGTAACATTGATATACAATGTTGTGTATGTTGTAGGTGTAAAGAATCATTTTCATTTATACATCTACATATATCTGCGCATGTTCAGCTTCTTTTCCCATGTAGATTATTAGAGAGTGATGATGGCCCTTCCTTGTTATACATAGATCCATGAGGACTGTTTTCCATGACATAGTTTGTTACTCCCAACCTCCTAATTGATCCCTTGACCACTTCTGTCCCCTTTGGTAACCATATGTTTGCGTTTTATGTCTCTGAGTCTGTTTATGTTTTCTCAGTTATTTCAGTGGTGTGTATTTTTAGATTCCACCTAGAACTGATATTATATATTTGACTTTCTGATTCAGACTAACTTTACTTAGTTTTATTAACTCTAGGTTTCTCTGTGTTCTTGCCAATGGCATCATTACATTCTTATACACAACAGTCATATTCCGTTTTGTACATGTATCTCTTCTTTGTTATCTGTTCATCTGTCTAAGGACATTTTCTATGTGTCCATATCTTGGGTCTTGTATACGGTGCTGCAGGGCACGCTTGGTGCCGTGTGTTTTCGAATTCTGGTTTCAATGCATATACTCTCAGGTGTGGGACTCTCAGATCATTCGGTACCTCAGTGTTTACTTTTTAAGGAACTTCCATACTGTTCTCTAGAATGGCTTTTGCGATTTCCACCCCAACAACACGAAAGGAGGGTCCCCTTTTTTTAACCCGCACTCTAGAAAATAATGTCGACTCACCTTGTGACAATGGCCATTTTGAGTGTTGGCAGATGTTATTTTGTTGTAGTTTTGATTTACCTGTCTCCAATAATTCACCATAAAAACAAATCTTTTATTTTTAAACAATAGGAGTAGAATTTACCTGTTGAAAATGTCTTCTTGAAAGTCTGCCCTGTTTTTCTTTATTTTCAATTACTTGAACCTGGAAAATTTTTGAGGCCGGGTATCATTTCTATCCCAAGTCACTGTGATTATTAAATAACTTAAAGCAATTGTTATCAGGTTGCTGTTGTGAGAAAATTCCACTAAGTGGCGGGATTTCTTCATGCTTTACTCTTGTTATTATGGTAACCAGTGCCTTACAGGTAGTCAGGTTCCCTTACTGTAAATTAGAGAAAATGTTTTAGACAAAGCCAGCAAAATTTGTGTCTCATTATCCCTTGTGGCTGGTTTTTGTTTGTTTTAATTTAATGTTAATTTTTATAGGAATAAAGTTGAGTTACAATGTTGTCTTTGTGAGGTGTACAAAATCTCGTTCAGTTATATAGTGCCTTTTCACATGTCAGTTATTCTAGAGTGTTTGGTCCACCTCCCTCGCTGTAGAGTAAGGCCTTGTTGTTATCTCTTTTATATGTATCCCTGTGGATATGTTAATCAGATCTCCAGATATATCCCTTTCACACACCTTTTCCCTTTGGTAAAGCTATAAGTTTGTTTGCTAATTTTCTGTGTCTGTTTTACTTTTCTTCACTAGTTCATTGCTATCTATTCCTCCATCCCACCTAAGTGATATCGTATATTTGCCTGTCTCTTTATGACTTACTTCAATTATATGAATCTCTAGGGCCAAAGGTTACTGCTAAGGTCATTTTTTCATTCCTTATCAAGGCAGAGTCCTATTTCTATGTGTACATGTCTCACTGCTGTATCTATGCATCTGTGAATTTACTTTTCATGTGTTGGCTATTGTAAATTTTGCTGCAGTGCATGTTTGCATTTCTGTGCATTTTTGAATTCTGGTTTCAATGCATATACTCTTAGGTATAGCACTGCCCAATCATATGGTAACTCTTTTCCTTTTAACGGGACCTCCAATATGTTTTCTATAGTGGCTTACCATTTACATCCACCAGCACCATAAAAGGATTTCCTTTTCTCCATGCCTTCTCCACCATTTGTTGATTGTAAATTTTGGTGGTGGCAGTTTAGACCGGTACACGGTGATTCTTCTTGTAGTTTTATTTGCAAGTCTCTGCTAATTGCTCTACTGACCATGTTTTTATGGGCTGTGTTTCTTCATAAAATTGTGGTTTGGATTTACCTGTGGAAATGGCCTTCTTGAAATTCTGCCCAGTTTTCAATTATTTTTAAGAACTTACTCCTGGACATTTTTTGAAGGCAGGTATCATTTAGAGCACGGCAGCCCTTGTGAACGTTAAGCGCCCACTAGCACTCACTTTAAGGATGCTGTTTCAGGAAAGGGTCAAAAGGCACACGATTTCCTCAGGCTCAACTCTGGTTACCCTGGAATCCACAGCCTTAGGGGAAAGCCTCCTTTGGCTTGTAAATTAGAGAGAAATGTGCCAGGCCAAACACTCAAATCCTTGTGTCTCCTTACCACTTTTAAAATTAGATTAATTTTTGTTTACTGAGTAACATAAGTATACAATGTTGTTTATGTTGTAGGTTCAGAGAATCATTTTCATTTCTACATCTACACGTATCTGTGTGTGTTCTGCTTCTTTTCCCATATAGGTTATTAGAGACTGTTGAGAGCCTTTCCTTGGTATACATAGATCCATGCTGAATATCTATTGTCTATGGAAGAGTTAGTGTTTCTGAATCTCATCCTCCTAACGGATATCTTGACCTCTTCTGTCACCTTTGGCAAACACGTTTGTGTTTTATGTCCTTGAATCAGTTTATGTTTTCTCATGTATTTCAATGGTGTGTATTTTTATATTCCACCTAGAAGTGATAGCATATACTATTTGACTTTCTGATTCTGACTCAGTTGACTTAATTTTATTAACTATAGTTGATCGATGTTCCTGTCAGTGGCATATTTCATGCTTGTATATGGTGGAGTCATATTGCCATGTGTAATGTATCTCTTCTTTGCTATCTGCTCCTCTGTCCCAGGACATTTGGAATGTCTCCACATCTCGGATCTTGTATACGGTGCTGCAGCGCATGCATGGGTATCTTTGTGTTTTCGAATTCTGGTTTCAACATATATACTCTTAGGTGCGGGACTCTCAGCTCATTCAGCACCTCAGTGTTTACTTTCTGAAGGCACTTCCACTATGTTCTCCATAGTGCCTTTTACGGTTTCCATGCCACCAGTACAAGAGAAGGGTCCCCCTTGATTTACCACCAACCTTAGAATACACTGTCAAACCACTTTTTGATAATGACCCTTGTGACTGGTGGCAGGTGATATTTTGTTGCATTTTCATTTGCTTTAACTCCAATAGTTTACCCTAGAACATCTTTTGGGATGTGTTTTTTAAATAATATTTATTGTTAAACAATGTGAGTAGAATTTACCTGTTGAAATTATCTTCGTGACAGTCTCTACTGTTTTTCTTTTTCTTCGATTATTCTAAGCTGGAAAAATTTTGAGTTCGGGTCCCATTTACCTCCCTACAGTCCTTGTGATAATTAAGTCAACTTAAGCAATTATTATCAGGTTGCTGTTGTGAGAAAAGACCAAAGGGGGGCAGAATTTCTTCATGCCCTACTCTTGTTACTATGGTAACCAGAGCTTTATTGGTAGTCAGGTTCCCTGATTGTAGGTTAGAGTGAAATGTGTTAGAAAAAGACAGTAAAAGTTATAATTTGCCATTTTTTCATAGTTTAATGTTAATTTTTATTGGAATAAACTTGATTTACAGTGTCGTCTTTGTTAGGTGTACAGATCTTGTTCACTTATGCATATACCTATATGTATTCCACATAAGTGGCTTTGTTACCGAGTCCCCTCTCGCCGCATGACAGGCCAATGAATCAAAGACGAGGTGTTGAGGCAAGGAATACGACTTTATTCGGAAAGCTGGCAAACCATGAAGATGGCAGACTAGTGTCTTTAAAAAACCAGCTTATCGGGGTCTGGTTGCCAGTTTGTTTTATAGAATCAGAGAGGGAGAGGCTGTGAGGATGTAAAGTTAAAGGGCCATCAGTCTTACAAAAGATCTTGGGGAATAACCAGCGGGGGGGGGGGGGGGGGGGGGTGAGGGCATATGTTAATTTCAGCCATTCACACAGGTGGGCGGGGCAGATTGTCTGCCTGTGAGCTGAACAGAGGCACTTTAGTTCAACATTCAGGCGGAGGGGCAGGGTTCCCTGAGGCAGGCCATCATGTATGATTACAGCAACAAAAGCAACAAAAAGCAAAGGTTCAAGTCAAAGAAACAGATCTAACATGGAGTCCGATTTAGCTCTACACAGTAACAACTTTTCACATCTAAGTTATTGCAGGGGTTTTGGTACACCTCCCTTGCTGTAGAGTAAGGCCTTGTTGATTATCTCTTTTGTATGTATTCCTGTGGATATGTTAATGAAAACTCCAGATATATCCCTTTCACACACCTTTCCTCTTTGATAAAATTTTGTTTCCAAATTTTCTGTGCCTGTTTCATGTCTTTTAACTAGCTCATTGGTATGTAAAGCTGCATTCCACCTAAAAGTGATATCACAGGATATTTGTCTATCTCTTTCTGACTTCACTTGTATGATAATCTCTAGGGCCAAAAGTTACTACAAAGGTCATTTTTTCATTCTTTCCTGGCAGAGTCATATTTCATTGTGTACATATCTCACTTTTGTATCCACACGTGTGGATTTACATTTTGTGTGCTGCCTTGTGTTGGCTATTGTGAATTGGGCTGCAGTGCATGCTTGGGTGTCTGTGCGTTTTTTGCATAATGGTTTCAATACATATACTCTTAGGTGTAGCACTGCCTGATCATATGGTAACTCTACTTTTACCTTTTAACGGCACTTCCATAATATTCTCTCTAGTGGCTATTACCGATTACATCCCACCAGCTCCATAAAAGTATTTCCGTTTCTTCATGCCCTCTCCATCATTTACTGATTGTAAACTTTGGCAGTGGCATTTTAGACTGTTGCAAGGTGATCCCTTGTTGTAGATTTGATCCCTTGTTGTAGTTTTCTTAGGAACAGGACCCCAGGAAGGCTCTGAGGCCTTAAGAACTGGAGTTGGGAATGGAGAAATCAACAGATGAATGGACACAGAAAAAGTGGTACATGTACACAATGGAATATTAGCCACAAGAAAGGATGAAACAATACCTTTTGCAGCAGCACAGATGAGCCTAGAGATAATCAGATGTCGTGAAGTCAATCAGAGAAAGACAAATATCCTATGATATTATGAATAGGTGTTATCTAAAAACTGATACCAATGAACACATTTCCAGCGAAAAAGACACTCACAGAAAGAGATAACAAACTTATGGTTCACCAATAGGAATGGTGGAAAGAATAGATAAAGTAGGATATTGGGATTCACGTACATATACTAACACATGTAAAATGTATAATTATCAAAGACCAGCATATACAAAGAAAGGTCTACACAACACTCTGTAGTAAGCTCCATGGGAAGAGGATCCAAAATATATATATATATGTATATATGAAGCCAATTCTGTACACCTAGAACAAACACAATATTGTAATCCAATTTACTCTGATTAAAAAATAAAAACTAATTAGAACAAAAAGCAAGAAGTATAAGACAGAAGCCTTTGGGGGTTTGTCCTGGCACAATCTACTCCAATTTAGAATCTAGAAACTCGACTTCCAGGAAGGCTGTGTTGCACTAGTAACCAGAGCTGGGAATGGAGAACTCCTGCCGCCTTGTGGCGGTTTCTCACAACAGCAGCTTCAAATGCAGTGCTAATGGTCACTTAATATTCTTCACAGGGACTGCAGGCTTGTAAAACACACCTGCCCTCAAAAAATGTCCTGGGGTAGGGAATCGACAGAAAATTCAAAACTGGGCAAAGGTTCAAGAAGACAATTTCCAAAGGAAAATTTTACTCACTTTTTTTTTTTTTGAAGGACATGGAAAAATGCTCAGCATCACAAATTATTAGAGACAAGCAAATCCACACTACAAAAAGGTATCACCTCACACATGTCAGAATGGCTGTGAACCCATCCAATATGATTAAAAAATGGAGTAACAAGGGCCCCTATCAGGTCTCTTTCAGACACCCAAGGACTGGAAAATGACTGTGAACAGCAGGACTATTCTTGGAAAAACCACATCCTATAGAGATACAGCCAGCCTGGATACTGCTGTGGACCAGAACAGACACGCGCTCACCCCCTCTTCCCTGCACCTTGCCCTTAAACCCCAATAAAAGACTCAAACCCCCACCCTTTGGGGCCAATGCCACTCTATGCGTCTGGCCCCTTTTCTCCCTTGGAAAGTGAATAATAAAAAACTTTCTTTTCTTCCCTTGTTAATATTTCTGTGAATTCTTTCACAACCCGCGTGGGCTCACCTAACATTTTGTTGCCCCATATGTGGAAAATCTTCACTTAACCAAACTCCTTTTGTCTCCACCTCTGACTCGACCTTCCTCGTCGTCCACAAAGACATTTACCAAACTGTAAGTTATTATCTTGGACGGGTCTTTCTCGGGAGATAAGTGGCAGCATCTAGGCGGTAGAAAACCAGATGTCGGGTCTGTCAGTATCTGGGTCGGAATTTGGCCTCCAGGGACACCCCCATCCACCTTCCTCTAGGTCACTGATTCATCTCTGAGACTCGGGGACACCAGACTCCAGAGTGAATCCTTCTAGGTTGGTCAGAGAGGGGATGCTCCTTCTGAACTCTGGGATCCCAGAACGGCCCCGTCCTCAAAATTTCTTCTTTACTCTTCCTCCTAGTTGTCATTATGGGCAACAGTCAATCCGCCCTGGCGAAGGACTCTCCCTTCGTCTGTCTCCTCAAACATTGGAAAAATCTCAAATTAGATGACCTAAAACCCAAAAGAATAGTCTTTTTCTGCAACATGGCTTGGCCTCAATATAAACTGGGCGACCAGGAGGTCTGGCCCCGGGATGGCTCTCTCAACTATAATACTATTCTCCAAGTTGATCTTTACTGTTGCCACCTTGGCAAATGGTCTGAAGTTCCCTATGTCCAGGCCTTCTTTCAACTCACTCAAGACGCCAAACGGCGGTCCTCTTGCCGCATGCTGCTAATAACACCCCCTCCTTCCCTACCACCAACCTCTCCTTCACCGGCCCTGGTTCTCCTCCTTCTCCCCACCATACCCAGTCTGGATGTCCCTTTAGCCCCCTCTTGACCCAGCCACCAAATCTGCTTTACTTGCAGTGGGTGGTCCCAAAGGAATCGTTTGCGTTCATGTTCCTTTTTCTATGTCTGATCTTTCCCAAATTGAATTCAAGCTAGACAATTTTTTGGAAAACCCCCTTCTTTTCCTGTCTCCCCTTTCAGAGACACTACGTCTTTTCACCAATTTAGATTTACCTCTGAGGAAGGCAAAACAATCTTGGCAATACATTTCATCTCCCAGTCAGCTCCTGATAGGTGACGCAAACTCCAAAACTTAGAACAGGGCTCTCAGACTCCCCAGTCCAAACTCACCAACCTGGACTTTAAGGCCTTTAATAACCGAGATGAGAATAGACAATGGAAAAGAGGGAATGAGACCAACAATGGTCTCAAGAGCAGAAACAATCTTTCCAAATCATTGCCTCTGTAATGGGAGGCTTCCTCACCTTTCAAGATAAGACTTATCCGAGGCCCCCCAACCAACAAGAAAAACAGCCACTGGGCCCCAACGCTGGCTCCTGCTTCAACTGAGAACAAGTGGGGCCCTGGAGTCGAGAATGCCCCAGGGAAAGGTTACCCCCAGGACTGTGCCCACTTTGTAAACTAAAGGGGCACTGGAAATCGATTCCCCTCTCCTCCATAAGAGGGGACAAAATCCCCTTCCAGAACCAGGGAACCCTCCTGTGAGGATCTCCTCCATCCCCAGAGATCTTCAAGGACTTCTACAGTCTTGGGGCTGACGGGCCCCAATGCTGGACCTGGCTCCACGACAGATCAACTTGGCCAAGCCTTGGGTAACTTCATCCACAGCAGGTAAGAAAATCATTTTCTTAATTGCTACTGGAGCCACTTACTCTGCTCTTCCCGAGTTCTCAGGTCCCTTAATTCTCTCGCCTATCACCATTATTGGAATGGAAGATAAACCTCAACCTACGCTCTAAACCTTTGACTTACCATGCTCACTGGGAGATCAAATCTTTGCACATTCCTTCCTCATCCTTCCCAACTGTCCCACCCCCCTCCTAGACAGGGACCTTATGACCAAACTAGGGACTCAATTAATTCTCCAGCCACAAGCCTCCTTCCTTGGAATCTTAGGGGGCTCTCCTCTCATGCTCAGCCCTCCCCTCTCCCACCAGAAATACTTAAACAGGTTCCCCCAATTGTATGGGACATTAACACCCTGAGAGAGCTTCTCACCTAACTCCTGTCAGTATCACCATGAGGGACCCTTCTCACTTTCCCTGACACTCTCAATATCCTTTAAAACTGGAAGATCTTAGGGGACTCAAACCCCTCATTGACAAATTCCTAAACACTGGACTCCTTAGACCCACCAACTCCCCTTAAAACACCCCTATTCTACCCGTTAAAAAGGCAGATGGTACCTATCGTCTAGTACAGGACCTAGGCATAATTAACGAGGCAGTGGTCCCTCTCCACCCAGCAGTTCCACATCCCTGTGCCATCCTCAGTTCAATTTCTCCTAGCACTCAAGTCTTTACAGTCCTCGATCTAAAAGATGCTTTCTTCACTATCCCTCTCTCTTGAGATTCCCACGATATATTTGCTTTTACATGGATGGACCCTGACACTCACGTCTCTTAACAACTCACCTGCACCTCCCTTCCCCAAGGATTTAGAGATAGCCCCCACCTCTTTGGTCAAGCCCTGGCCTCTGATTTATCCACCCTGTCACTTCCAGGCAGCCCTCTCATTCAATATGTTGATGACCTCCTCCTCTGCAGCCCGGACCACAACACCTCCCTTACCAACACCATAGCCCTCCTCACCCACTTAGCTCTACGAGGCTACTGGGTTTCTCCTTCCAAAGCACAAATTAATCAGGTTACAGTCAAATAGCTAGGATTTCTGTGTCCCCAGGACAACGAGCGATCACTACTCAATTCAAAGAGCTTTTAGCCTCTCTCCTTCCAACTCATAACAAAAAGGAATTAAAGGCCTTTGTGGGCCTCACTGGTTCCTTTCACATCTGGATCCCCCGCTATGGCCTTACAGCAAAACCTCTTTCTGAGGCCCTCCAGGGACCCAAAAATGAACCCCTGGAACCTCCTCCAGTCAGCCTTCAACCTCACTCCAGACAGCCCTCATATCTGCTCCGGCCCTGGCCCTCCCAAACTTAGATAAGCCCTTCCTACTATACACCCATGAACACCGAGGGATCGCCCTGGGAGTCTTAGGACAAATACACTGTCCTGGTCTTAAAGCCGTACCTTACTTCTCAAATAGCATGGACACCACAGCTAAAGGTTGGCCTCCTTGCTTGAGGACAACAGCTGTGGTTCCCCTCCTCGTAACAGAGGCCAAAAAACTCACATATGGACAAACACCTCATGTTCTTACACCTCACCGGGTGATGGACATTCTCAACAGTAAGGCCCATCACTTTCTCACCAACACTAGAATTACCCAACATCAAACTCTTTTACTTGACAGTCCATCACTCGCTCTCTCTACGTGCTCAGTTCTCAACCCTGCCACATTACTGCCAGACTCTTCTCAACCACAAAACCCAGATCGCTCTTGCTTAGGAATCCTAGAACAGTCCACCAATGTCTGATCCGATTTAACAGACACCCCCACACCCTCCCCGGATCACACTTGGTTTACTGATGGCAGCAGCTACATGGTCAATGGACAAGACAAAGCAGGTGGTACGCTATTGTCGCCACCACCCAAGCAATAGAGAGCTCCTCATTGCCACCCAACACCTCTGCCCAAAAGCCCAAATTAATAGCCTTAATTAGAGCTTTACAACTAGACAGAGACCTTCAAGTCCACACCCAGATTCTAAATATGACTTCCATATCCTTCACTCACACACTGCTGTTTGAAAAGAGACTTACTACCCAGGGTACTTCTTCTATTAAGCATGCTAATCTTATCCTAAGACTCATACAGTCAGCTCAATTACCTGCTCAGGTGTCAGTCATGCAACTGCAAAGGACATCAACGGACCCAATCCTTAGAGGCTATAGGCAACAACAAAGCTGACAAAGAAGCCAAACTGGCCACTTCACGGCCTCTCCCTTCTACCCGGGCTCTCTCTATCCCTCATGTCTCTGAAATCACCCCGATGTACTCACCTACTGAGGCTGAGCTATACTTAAAACCAGGAGCTATGTGGGAGGGACCATGGCTTTTACTCTCAGGAAAATTTACCCTACCCTACCAACAACAACAGGCCATTCTAAGAGACCTACACAACTCTCCTCGTCGGCACAAAGCCCTTAAAGGTTCTCTTAGCCGCTCTTCTCCATTCCAATAACTGAGAAGCGGCCCTAAGAGAAATCACTGCACACTGTCCCATTTGCAAACAAGTATACTCCCAGGGACATCTAAAGCCTCCGCCGTCTCTCCCAACCCACCAATTAAGGGGACACCTTCCGGGACAGGACTGGCACTTAATTTCACCCACATGCCCACCCATAAAAAATATAAAATACCTGTAAATACTCATAGACACTTTCTCCGGATAGATTAAGGCTTTCCCCACTCCATCCAAAAGGACTTCTGAAGTAACTCGGATACTTCTTCAGGAAATCATTCCTAGATTTGGTCTCCTCACCTCTCTCCAGAGTGACAATGGGCCAGCTTTCCCCTCTCAAATTACCCAACGCGTGTCTCAAGCTTTAGACATTAAATACGAACTATATATAGCCTGGCATCCCCAATCTTCAGGGAAAACAGAAAAAGCTCACACTTCCCTTAAAAGACAACCCACTAAATTCACCTTAGAACTCAGTCAGAGCTGGCTGGAATTCCTTCCCTGTGCCCTCTTCCGACTCCAGATTTCTGTGAAGGCTCCCTTCTACCTCAGTCCCTTCGTGCTCACGTACAGACACCCAACTCTTCTCAATCCCTTTTCTACCACAAAGCCTCCTCCTCTGGGCTCTTACCTCTCAGCCTTAGAACTAACACACAATCTTTTACAAACCCATGCTAATAGATACCTACCTCAACCTCAAGACTTGCCCCCATCTACAGTCCTACAACCTGGGGACTGGGTCCTACTAAAGGACCTCTCCAGACATACCAAGCCCCTCCCACCTGTCTGGAAGGGTCCATTTCAGTACTATTTACAACTCTGACAGCAGCCAAGCTCTCAGAATATCCATCTTGGATTCATCTCTCATGACTCAAGCCCACTGATCCTCCGGCCGTGCTCTCAACGGTCCTCTCCCTAAGCCTGTCAACAGTTATCTGACACCAGACTCTCTACCAGAACCCAGAGACCACCAAAACCATGAGCACAACTCCAGATTAACATGCCCTGGTGGGCTTACATACTTCTTACTCTCTTATTTCTCCTTTTACTCTTTTTTTTTTTAAATTTATTTTATTGGTTGTGTTGGGTCTTTTTTGCTGTGTGCGGGCTTTCTTTTAGTTGTGGTGAGCGGGGGCTACTCTTCGTTGTGGTGTGTGGGCTCCTCATTGCCATGGCTTCTCTTGTTGCAGAGCATGGACTCTAAGTGCGTGGGCTTCGGTAGTTGCAGCACATGGGCTCAATAGTTGTGGCTCATGGGCTCTAAAGCACAGGCTCAATAGTTATGGCGCACGGGCTTAGTTGCTCCACAGCATGTGAGATCTTCCTGGAGCAGGGTTTGAACCCTTGTCCCCTGAATTGGCAGGCAGATTCTTAACCACTGCGCCACCTAGGAAGCCCTCCTCTCACTCTTTATAATCTTTTATAACTGCAAACATAACCCTTCTCTTATCCCCAGAAAACTCCTGGCCCCTTGCTGGACTAGTCCCAAAGACTGCTAAGACAAAATGCGTGGTCTCTTTCTCACCTGATACCTAACCACACTCTTTCATATCAGCTACCCCTCCTTAAGTCCACTCATCACCCAACTTCCACACAAGAAAAGAAACTGCAGCCCTCCTTCAAAGGCCAACGGCTCACAATATAGCAGCTGCTGGCTGTGCGCTAACATTGGCAGGACAGGCTTCTCTGGATTCCCAGCACCACCTCAGACATGGGCAACCTCATCCCTACTCACAGCCCCCCAACTTAGGCCCCAATCCTCATGGTACTTGCAGCCTCAGGCTGTCTCACGGTTCTTTTGGAAAAGAACCTCTTTGACCCACTTCCACAAATGCCTCTCCCCATCCATGGACCCATCTTCCAGGATGTTTCTTTACTAACCCAGTCTCCCATATGTGTTATGGCCAATACTACCCCATGGCTGGTCCCCTGGCCTTGCACCCAAATCACCATCTTTACCCCTAACTTACACAATCACAACCAATTGGAAATCTAGCTCCTCCCATTTGCAATCAAACTCTATATACTTAAACTCCTCCAGGCGATGGGACAAACTAAAAAACAAAGCTCAAATAAATAACTTCCCTAACAACCAAATTTACCTTCCCAAACCAGGCAACTGGGCACTCTCATTATCCTTCAATGAACAGTCCTTGCATGGGACTTCTATTTGTCCACCTGTCAATTCCACTGACTGCCCTCTGGCCTCCTCTGTAAATAACTTCTGGCACTTGCCCTACATGGGTGAAACTAGGACCTGTCACAAGTACATGGGCTCTTTCTTTCCAGAAAAAGCTTGGGGCTTTGACTTTCAACAACAGCTTCTCACCTGGGAAACTAACACCTCCAGCCTCCTAAAAACTTCTGCCTGCTTAAACCTGTTAGTGGGACTTTCCCTAACTATACATACCCCTCTCCTAGAAGGATCCGGTACAAACTTCCTTTTTAACATAACTCTCATGGCCTGCATACACCCTTCAGCTGAACTATACGTTCTCTGCGGGACCTCAGCATATCTCTGTATGCCTCCTAACTTGATCGGAACCTGCCCCATTGTATCTCTATTACTCCAGATGAATATCTGCACTAGGCTTATGCCTCTCCCCAACCTTTTCAGATACCGAGCTAAAGGAGAAGCTCTGTCAATCCTAGTAACCACAGCCGCAGCTCTGGCCTTAGGTACTGGAACAGGAGCTATCACACACTCTTCCATACCTGCCCAGCACATCTGCATAGAAATCGGAGACCAAGATATGGCACTAGCTAGCCAACTAACACTCCCGCAGTCCCAGCTAGGCTCCCTAGAGGCTGTAGCCTTACAAAATACAAAAGCATCGGATTTACTTACAGCCGCACGGGGTGAGGTGGGGGGAGTACTTGTGCCCTTCTAAATGAAGACTGTGGTTTTTATATATGGCAATCCGGCAGAGCCCACCAAAATCTTGATGAAATAACAGATCCAGCCAATAAACTCAAAGAAAAGGGTATGCAAGAGGGATCTGACTGGTGGAATTTTAAATTCAACATTTGGTCCGGATTTCCTTGGCTGACTCCACTCTTGGGCCCTGTATCTGCCATACTCTGTCTCCACCTTTTTGACCCCTGTCTTATCTGATTTCTCCTCTCCTTTATCAAAAACCGTCTTACTGCCCTTACTGAATCTCCTCCCCCGTCACAAGTCTTGCTTTTTGGAAAACTCAGTTCCAAGACAACCCACATGCTTTCTCACACAGTCCCCCACCCCCCAGGGAGGGACCACTCTAGGCCCCGACCCAGCAGCAGAAGTTACAGGAGAAGAGAGCTCCTCCCCAGTGCCCAGTAAATGGGCCAACCCTGTTTCAAGTAACACTTAGGAATAAGTGAATGTTCAAAGGGCAGAATGTAAACCCACACAGTATGATTCAAAATGGAGTAACAGCTGTCAAGGGCTCCTATCGCGTCTCTTTCACACACCCAAGAACTGGAAAATGACTGAGGACATCAGGATTATTCTCAGAAAAACCACATCCTATAGAGATACAGCCAGCTCGGATACTGCTGTGGACCAGAACAGACACGAGCTCACCCCCTCTTCCCTGCACCTTGCCCTTAAACCCCAATAAAAGATTCAAACCCTCACTATTTGGGGCCATTGCCACTCTATGCGTCTAACCCCTTTCCTCTCTTGGAAAGTGAATAAAAACATTCTTTTCTTCCCTTCTTAATATTTCTAAGAATTCTTTCACAACCCGTGTAGGCTCACCTAACAATGGCCATCAGCAAAAAGTCTACAAACAACACATGCTGAAGGGTTCTGCTGAAATGTGTACACTCTATGCTGTGGATGTAATGTAACAGCCACTAATGAGAACAGAATGGAGGTACCTTTCACAGGTAAAAACTGAGCTACCATTTGATCTGCCAGACCAACTACTGGGCCTAAAACCTGAGAAGACTAGAATGGAAAAGACACAGGCTCCCAAACGTGGACTGCAGCAATATGTACAATAGCCAAGACGTGGAAGCCACCAAAACGTCCACCAATAGATGAATGGACACAGAATAAGTGGTACGTGTGGAATATTAGCCACAAAAAAAGAATGAAACAATACCCTTTGCAGTACCATAAATGAGCCTAGAGATAATCATAGTGCATGAAGTCAGAAAAAGAAACACAGATATCCTCTGATATCCTTTTTTTTAAATAAATAAATTTATTTATTTATTTATTTTATTGGCTGTGTTGGGTCTTCGTTGCTGCACACAGGCTTCCTCTAGTTGTGGCGAGCAAGGGCTACTCTTCATTGCGGTGTGCGGGCTTCTCATTGCAGTGGTCTCTCTTGTTGTAGAGCATGGGCTCTAGGCGCATGGGCTTCAGTAGTTGCGGCACATGGGCTCAATAGTTGTGGCTCACGGGCTCTAGAGCACAGGCTCAACAGTTGTGGCGCACAGGCTTAGTTGCTCCATGGTATGTGGTATCTTCCTGGGGCAGGGATTGAACCCATGTCCCCTACATTGGCAGGCGGATTCTTACCTACTGTGCCAACTAGGAAGTGCCTCCTCTATCATTTCTAAAAAATTTATAGCAATGAACATATTTCCACAGAGAAAGACACTCACGGACTTAGAAAACAGCCTTACAGTTAACCAAACGGAGAGATGGGAGGAATGCATAAATTAGCATGTTGGGGTTTAACATACATATACTAATACATATAAAATATATATATAAAAACAAGAACCTACCATATACCAGAAAAGATCTACACAACACTCTGTAAAAACCTACATGGGAAGAATATCCAAGGATAAATAGATACATGTATATGTATAAATAAACCAGATTCTGTACACCTAGAACAAACACAACACTGGAATCAAATTTACTACAATAAAAAATAAAAATTAAATTAAAAAAACAAGCAAGAAGGAATGAGAAATAAGCTTTTGGTGTTTTGTCCTGGCACATTCGATTCTAATTTACAACCTAGGAATATGACTTCCAGGAAGGCTCTTAAGGTCCTGATGCTGTCAATAACTAAGGTCCTGACACTGTCCCTAGATGATGTTCTGATGCTGTGCTGTCCCTAACTAAGTCCCTGACTCTGGTTCTAACTAACACCCTAACCTTCTTCCTAACTAACATCGTGATAATGTCTCTGCCTGAGGCACTGACACTGTCTATCATAATGGCCTCTTTCCCTAACACCCTGATGCTGTTCTTAATATCTTCATATATATCTCAGTAATGCCCTGATCCTGTCCATAACTAAGGCCCTGAATATATGCCTAAGTACATCTCTGACAGTGTCCCTAACTAACAGCCTGAACTGCCTCTTACTAAGGCCTTCAAGTTATCTCCAAGGCTCTGACACTGTCCCTAACTAAGGCTCTGATGTTGGTCCTAACTAATGACCTGACACTGGCCCTTACTAAGGCCTCACTGTGGGGTTATCCCGGGCTGCTGGGCAGTTTTCTCTTGTCCACATCTCTAGCCAGCTGTCCGCCATTGGCCAGTCTATGATTCTGCGATGCAGTGGTCGCACGTGGGATGTGCCTGAGTAGGTTCACCTGTGGGAGAAGGGTCATGGCCACTGCAGCCTCCAAGGCACCACAGCTCAGGGTGGGAATCTCTCAGCCAGTGTCTCAACACAGGGTTCTATGTCCCTGTTTGTTGTAAAACCCTTAAAGTTACCTCTAACATTTTTAAAATGGATCTCTCCCTTGGCATTTTTATAATATAAACTATTTACTGCATTAAAATTCAAGAACGATATTATCACAATGAGCAGGAAGACACAGGATGCCCCCCTAATGATCTATTATTTAGAGGATTCTAAAATTCGAATACGAAAACACTCACTCTCATCACCGTCTTGGGCATCAGCACAAGGTGAGAATCAGCTACATTCTTTATTTATCCCTCTGATTTTTCCATAACCTTTCCTTCAAGGAGAAATCTCTAGGCTCTGCAGGAACTGTGAGTGGTGACCATCAGGTAAATCTGAGACTGAAAAGAAAGAGGAAAAGAGACGTGAGGAGATGAGATTGGTGACAGAGAGATGCAGGGGCGTCCACATTCAATCTCAGGCTAAGAGTCTGGGTTAATTTCCAACAAAGGTCAGGACAACCAGGAGCTGGCCCCACTGGCCTTGTCACCTGGTGTGGGGATTGGGGACAGCCAAATGACCATGGCCACTTTCAGAGAAATAAAGAAGGTGGGAGGGCACCCCTGGGAGCCAGATTGAAAATGGCCATGCTATGAAATAAGATGCACTTCTGAGAAAAGTGAAGCTTGTTCTCATGGTTTTCAAAGATTTGCAAGCACTCTGTGTTCTTCTAGAGGCATGCTGAAGCCTTCAGCCTTTGAGGGCAGTCATGGAAGGAATCTGGACTCAAAACAATCCAGCATTCACCCTTGAGGGCGCTGAGGATGACCAGTGTCCACCCCTTGGGTGCTGTGGGGCCTGAGATTCCCTTATTATCTAGGATGGGAGGGGCCACACAGACACTCCACTGGGCCAGCTGGGGGCTTGGCTGGTGGGCTACAGACCTTTATCAGATGCATGATTTGCAAACATCTTGTGCCATTTTGGATGGTGGGTTATCTTTTCCTTGCTCCTTTTATGCACAATGGTTTTTCATTTTGAGGAAGTTCAATTCATCTATTTTGTCTTTTGTTGCTTATGCTTTTGGTAGCAGATCTAAGAAATCATGGCCACATCCAAGGTCATGAAGATTTACTCTCCTGTTTTTGTCTATGAGTTTTATAATTTTGGTTCTTACATCTAGGCCTTTAACCCATTTTGAGTTAATTTTGTATACAGGGGGAGGTAAGGGTCCAACTTTATTCTTCTGCATGTGGGTATCCAGTTGTCCCAGAACCTGTGATAACTGTTTGGGAGAAAATATCTTCAAATGATACGACCGACAAGGGCCTAATTTCCAAAAAATACAAACAGCTCATACAATTCTAAATAATTAAATAAATAAATAAATAGGCAGAAAGTGTAAACAGGCATTTCTCTACAGATGACATATAGATGGCCAAAAGCACATGAAAAGATGCTCCACATTGCTAATTATTAGAGCAATGCAAATCAAAACTACACTGAGTTACCACCTCATAGTGGTCAGAACGGTCATCAATAAAAATCTACAAGTAACAAATGCTGGAGGGGGTGTGGTGAAAAGGAAACCCTCCTACACTGTTGGTGGGAATGTAAATTGGTGCAGCCACTATGGAATACAGTATGGAGGTTTCTCAAAAAACTAAAAATAGAGTCACCATATGAACTAGCAATCCCACTCATGAGCATATATCCAGACAAAACTATAATTCGAAAAAATACATGCACCCCAATGTTCATAGCAGCACTATTCACAATAGCCAAGACATGGAAGCAACCTAAATGTCCATCAGCAGATAAATGGATAAAGAAGATGTAGTACATATATACAATGGAATATTTCTCAGCCATAAAACAGAATGAAATAATGCCATTTACAGCTACACGGATGGACCTAGAGATTATCATACTAAGTGAAGTAAGTCAGACAGAGAACAACAAATACCATATGATATCACTTATATGTGGAATCTAAAATGAGACCCAAATGAACCTACCTACAAAATAGAAACAGACTCACAGATATAGAAAACAGACTTGTGGTTGCCAAGGGGAAGATGAGGGAAGGGATGAATTGGGAGTTTGGGATTAGCAGATACAAACTATTATATACAGGATGGATAAACAACAAGGTCCTACTGTACAGCACAGGGAACTATATTCAGTACCCTGTAATAAACCATACTGGAAAAGAATATGTAAAACAGTCCATATATATATACATACACACACACACACACACACACACACACACACACCTGAATCACTCTGCTATACAGCAGAAATTAACACATTCTATGTCAGCTATATTTCAATAAAATAAATTTTTAAAAAATTAGGTTGAGATCATACATCAATTAGTTTGAAGGCACTTTTATAAAGTAGGACTTATTTCTCTTCCTTTAAACTAATCAGGATTATTCCAGTCTGAATTTATATCACACAGAATTTTAATTATTGAACAAACCATTAATACCAGTTATGCCATTGGGATGTCCTGATCCAATATCAAGGTTGTAAACCCTGTATCAAGACTGCAGAATCCACTAAATTCAGAAATTCAAACTGAAATGGACCCAAATATCCTATAACTTCTCCGAAACTAGTTACACAACAATCAACTGGAAACCATATGCAATCAAATGTAGACAGAAAAAACTATACTCTTCATTTTTTTTCTTTTTAGATGAAGATGGTATTTAAGGTGATGTCTTGGACCATTTCAGGATGTTACCCAATTTCCTGGGTATCTCCCATGCACACAAGAGGTACACATGTTATTTAACTTGTTTGTGCAACTATATGAAGGTAGTTAATACCACAAAACTGTATATATAAAATAAATTAAGTGGTAAATGTCATGTTTTGTATTTTAAATGACAATGAAAAAAAGTATAGTGCTGATATTTGTTACAACATAAATGAACATTAAAAACATCCTTAGTGAAAAAAACTATACAGAAAAGGCCACCCAGATCCCATACTCATCTTGTCTGTTTTAAATCCATCAAAGTTGTCCAAATGAGGGAAAAACTCAATAATGGTTCCAGAAAAAGAACGCTGGATCAGAATAGAAAAAGACATTTTCATACAGTCGGGACAGCAGGTGAAAGTTGAAGTGGGCCCGTGTATTAAATTATAATGTGGACATCAGGATTTCCTCATTTAGGGGTCACATGCTCGTTCCTCAGGAGACTGTCCCTGTTTTGGGTAAAACACACTGAGCATTTTGTGTGAAGTGGCAAATGTGAGTACTCTTTGCCATTATTGAAACTTTTTGTGCATTTTAAGTTACTGGAAAGTAAATTACTTTACAAAACAACCATGTCAGTACCATGCCAGGAAAATCAGATAAGACAGCCATCAAACTTTGTTATAGAGGCCAAGACTTACCCAGACCAAGTTCAACTTCAGCTTGTGATTCTTAATGCCCTTGTAGGAGACTACATGGTATTAAAGGCACTGTGGGAGGAGTATATTAGTAGCTA
The DNA here is from genome assembly GCF_030028045.1 of Hippopotamus amphibius kiboko. NCBI lineage: Eukaryota > Metazoa > Chordata > Mammalia > Artiodactyla > Hippopotamidae > Hippopotamus > Hippopotamus amphibius. Next base: position 62,565,815 of record NC_080191.1, read on the forward strand.
CCATGTCTTGCGTCCTGTGGCTTACCTGGCATGCAATAGAAACAGTGTGATTTTAGCATTACAGTTTTTTACATTACTTCAAAAAAATGTTAAACAAATTCAGTAAAGTTGCAAAATATGGAATCAATATGCACAAATCGGTTTTGTTTCTATACACTAAAAAAAAAACCACAAGAAAAATTAAGAAAAGAATCCCATTTACAATGCAAAAAAAGGAACAAACCACTTAGGAACAAATTTAACCAAGGACATGAACGGCCTATACTCAGAAAATTATAGGGCACTGATAAAAAATTGAAGACACAATAGTGAAAAATATTCCGTGCTCATGCATCAGAAAAATTACTATTATTAAAATGTTTATTCTACCCAAATCCATCAACAAACAGTGCCAGGAAAACTAGACACCACACTCCAAAGAACGACACCGGTCACCACCTACACTGCACATAAAACTAACTAAACGTACACAATATTCCACATTAAACCCTTTCTCTCCTGAGGCCCCTGAAGATGTATCCCCCTCCCTTCACCCAGCAGTCAGCTGCACACAGGAAGCTTCTCCCCCCACTTTCTCATTTTTTCCTCTTGTGGAGTCTCCTCACAGGTGGGTGCTGAGAAAACACAGCTCCTGTCCACACTCTCCAGAAACCTAAGCCCTGACAGGTCCTCAGGAGACAAAGCTCCTGTCTGCTCGTCACAGAGCAAAGTCTGTAAGCAGGATGCACCTGTGCCCAAGGGTCAGAGAGGTGGGTTCCGTGCCCCCGTGTGGGACATCAGAGAAGTGCCGGGAGCACCGCACTCACAAGCCCAGAGGCCTCATCCCGAATGCAGTTCTGCTGTACATACTGAGTTTGGAAATCCAAACTGAAATGGAGCCAAGGATCTCACCTTATCTTCTCAAAAGCTGGTTAAGGAACAATTCATTAGGAACCATATGTAATGAAATGAATGTAGACACGAACTTTACAACTTAAACCAAAATCCACTCGAAATTGCCCATAGACACATTTAAATTACCGAACTATAAACAGTCTAGAAGGAAAAAGAAAATCTACATGATCTTGGGTCTGGTGATGCATTTTAAACACACAATACCAAAAGTCTATCAACAAAAGAAAAATAATTAATAATGTGGACTTTATAAAATTAAAAGTTTCTACTCTATGAAAGACCTTATTCAGAAAACCAAAAGACAAACCACAAACTGGAAGAAGCTATTTCCAAAACACATATCTGAAAAAGGAGTTGTACTCAAATTATACCAAACAATGCCAGTAAAATTTGGTCAAGATTGAAACACACACCCGGCCAAAGAAGATAAACAGTAAATAACCATACAAGAATATACTCAAGCTGCTGGTGGGATGCGTGTACAAGCAACGCTGGAAGACACTTTGGCAATTTTTTCCAAATCTAAACAGTCTCGCCTTAGGATCCAAGAAGCATATCTCTTGCATTCAGACAACTGCATTGAAAAACTGTGTACAAACAAAAACTAGCATCAAGTAATGCCCAGCAGCTCTATTCTTAACAGCTAAAAACTTAAAGATATCGGGATGTCCTTCTGTAGATGAATTCATAAGCAAATTAGGGCACATACATGTCAAGAGGTGCAGAATACACCACCCCAAAATATGCCCAGTTGACAAAAGGATTATTTTGGCCACATTAATTTAAAAAATAGCAGACACAGGAGAATCTTCTAAAACCAAGCAGAAAATGCCCTTTTATGAGATAAATTTACATTTATTAAGGATATATCCATTTGTAAGGGTGTGTCCCTCTCTGGACCAAGAATTGAATGATGACTAAATATCAAGAAAAGCTTGTCAGGACTTCCCTGGTGGTCCAGTGGTTAAGACTCCTCACTCCCAATGCAGGGGGTCTGGGTTCAATCCCTGGTCAGGGAACTAGATCCCACATGTCACAACTAAGACGCAGCACAGCCAAATAAATAAATATTAAAAATAAAAAAAGAAAGCTCAGCAATGAGATAGGCTTTGAAGTAAAGCTGCGTAACAACCACACCCTTGTTTACTGTGCCTTGCCTCATTACCTCTCTTAAATGGCTTCCTCCACTCCCTAACATCTTTCTTTTGTTCTTAGCTGAAGATAGCATTTAAGGTAATGACTTAGGCCATTTCAGGGAGTGACTCAGTTTTCCTGGGTATCTTTCAAAGTATTCAGGAGCTGTTCATGGTATATATTAAACTTCTGGTTGTTTTTCTCAAGTTCATCTCCTTTTCATTACAAGGGGGATCTCAATGAAGAACATAGAAGAATAGAAAGAAAATTATTTTTCCTCTCATATGCATGCAATGCAATAGTATTCAGAGTTATAAAGGAATGAACCATCAACCCATGCCATAAAAAAAAAAGAGGATGAATCTAACACTCATATTGTTAAGTGGAAGAATCTAGTTTGAAGTGCTACACACTGTATGACCTCATTTATATGACATTCTAGAACAGGCAAAACAGACATGGTAAACAATTTATGGAATACGTGGTTGAAATAGTCCATATGATACTTTAGTGGTGAATACCTGTCACTATGCATATGTCTACACCCATAGAATTTTTTTTTTTTTACAGCCCAGCAAGTGTATTATAATCTATTCAAATTTAGTTTTTTAGGATATGGGCGTGTCAAAGACTGGAATACAGAATGTAACAAAGAATCTGATTCAGAAATGCATGAAAAAATTCACTGTTGGTGGCGGGATAAAATGGGCTGACCTAAGTTAACTTTGGAAATGAAGAGAATCTGTAGGCCAAAGGCAAACCGTGCCGTACATAAACAGTGGACTCCAAGTTCTTTCCCACAGGGGTAGTAGCTAACAGTACTGAAACTACTATATCGGTAATCGAATGAACAAGCACTGAATTCAATAAATGACAAATGGTAAAATCCAGATTCCTTACCACTAGAGTGGGAAGTTACAGACAAACAAAGGGAGAAGGTCACAATATTCATGTCATAACACATCAGGTTGGAGACATCAGTATAAACTAGCTTTAGCCTAATAGCGAGATACACAGTTCCACATGGAAATCTTTACAATTCTGTGTATATGCATAGGCTGGGATACATGCATGTATTTCCATGCATTGTCAGCTGAGCGTATTTAGCTTCCACGTATAAGTTTTTAATACCATTCTCTAATAAAAGGAACAAGGGCATTCTGAAGAAAGGGCGGATACTAGGTCTGAGACAGTAAATATGTAAAGCAGGATAATCTTCCGATATCAGAGAATAAAGAATGAACAACGACAACAATAAAAAAAAAACCACAAAAGAAAAATTATGTAAAATGAAAACAGGAGCAAATGCAAAAAGCTCTCAATATCCAAAGCAAGAATGAACTAAGCAGTCTGATAATGTAGTGCTGGATTATAACCAAAAGTTTAAAATGATTATTTATGTGTCTAAACTGGTAAAAATAAATTACACAGTTTTTGATGAATGGTGTTAAATAGAAATCTCCTATGCGGAAAGATTCTAAACAATTCGTATAGATACTCAGCTGTCCATCAAGTATGTGACGCTAACTCCCCTTTCCTCCTAAATAAGACACACAGGATAGACACAGAAAAAAATTAACTTCACTGTGGGAAAACTTGAAACATACTAACTCAGCTAGGTGACCAAAGTTAAGAATGTAAGTGATAAGTTCCCTTCAGAGCCTGTTCTCTTGATATATAGTGAAAAGGAAGCACTGTACCTCTGTGATATGTTTTTTCAAAGCCACGTCTATTCACGACAAAAACACCAAGCAAATCCCAGTGCAGGGCAATCTATGAAATACCTGACCAGTCCTCTTCCACACTATCAAGGTCACAGAAACAAGGAGAGTCTGAGCTACTGTCAAAGCCCAGAAAAGACTAAACAGACATGATGACCACACGTCCTTTGTGATCCTGGAACAAGGAAAGGTATAACAAAGGGAACATGAATATGGACTTCAGTTAATAATAAACTCTCAACATCTGTTATTTGTGATGATTTGGTAGAAAATTAGGAAAAATTAAAATTAAGAGAAACCTATTTTAACAAACTGGAAATCTAGAGGAAACAGGGGATTTCTTTGTAAAAACACATTACGAAAATGTGTACCCTAAATTAAGGAAAATACAAAAAGACCAATTAACCACTGAGGAACCTCTTCCCCCTACTGGTTATCCTATCACTGTTCTAGGGTTTCCCTCTCCCAGGACAGGGAAGGAACAGGGATACAGCTGTTTGGAAGCTCCCCTAATATCTGACCCCATCCAGTGTCTTCATCTCCCCCAGGCATGCCCCACCCAGTGAAGACACCTGAGGAAGGATCAGGGATTACTGATTCGGATGTGTCAACTAGGACTTTTTGTTATTGTTCCCAGTGACTGGACACACTTACTGAGGTAAAATAAATTAGTATTTATTATAATGGTAGAAATAAATTAATACTTGCAAGTGTCACGTTTAAGAATGGGTTTACACCTGGCAGGTCCAGTGGCTCACACTAGCTCATTGTGACCTTGTTCCTCTTCAAATCTTTGTCCTGCTCAGTGCCTTTGTGGGACCCCATTCACAGGCACAGTCTCTCTCACTGCCTTTTGAGCCAACAGCAATTCTAGGCTGACAGCCACTCACCAACCATTTTCCAAGAAAGAGTTTCTCCTTTTCTTGGGTTCCGAGAAAAGTCATGGTTTTAAATGCCTTTGGCCTGGCTTGGGTTACATGCTTATCCTTGACCCATCACAAGAACTAGAAGATGGAAAAAGGGACTGGCTAGATGTGAGTTGTAAACCCATCTTCAAGCTGGGTGGAACATGGGGTCATCCTTCTGGAACTCTTTGGACTGCAAGCAGGGGGGATGTAATTCCCAAAGGAAAACCAAGGCACTAGATTTGGGCATGAGAACAGATGCTGGCTGGGAGAAAGCAGCAGACTTGGGTCAATGACAGCTCACTGCCCAGCATAGAATCTGACACAAAAGGAAGAAAGGGGTTCACTTAGGGTCAGGGGCTGCAGCTACTCATCCAGTGCTCTTACTGTCCTCCCAAGACCTCAAGAAGCTCTGTCACTGCTGAAGAGACAGAATCGCCATTGGTGGTAAACTCAAGTTTCCGGCATTAGGCATAGAGTCCTCACATCTCAGAGGTTGGCCCAGAATAGCCCATGTGCCCTCAGAAGACACACAGACCTCATTCCTGTCCCTGAGAGGTGGGAGCCCTTGAGTCATGCCAGCTCCCTGGCCATATTCATTACCCATCCCTGAAGAACAATACTGCTCATTTTCCAGTTTCTTCTGTCTCCTTTACTAAGGGAAGAAACCAAATGCTAGGGTGGAAAGGAATCTCTTGTGCAATGAAGTAATGGGAGGCTCAAGAATTATTCCAGGCCATGGAACCCATAATTGGCAGGTTTTCAGAGGCCACATGGATGCAGAGGGCACTCCAGCCTCAGTGTGAACCTCCCATTGGGAGGCCCAGTTACTCCCCTATCTTTGATTCTTAATGAATATGAATGTCAAAAGTTTCTAACAACTGAAAGGCCAAAGGATTGCAGGGCCATTGTAGGGTGGCATCTTTAGGATTTTCCATGTATAGTATCAAGTCATCTGCAGACAGTGACAGTTTTACTTCTTCTTTTCCAATTTGGATTCCTTTTATTTCTTTTTCTTCTCTGATTGCTGTGGCAAGAACTTCCAAAACTATGTTGAATACTAGTGGAGAGAGTGGACATCCTTGTCTTGTTCCTGATCTTGGAATGCTTTCAGTTTTTCACCATTGAGAATGATGTTTGCTGTGGGTTTGTCATATATGGCCTTTCTTATGTTGAGGTAGGTTCCCTCTCTGCCCACCTTCTGGAGAGTTTTTATCATAAATGGGTGTTGAATTTTGTCAAAAGCTTTTTCTGCATCTATTGAGATGATCATGTGGTTTTTAATCCTTCAATTTGTTAATATGGTGTATCACATTGATTGATTTGCATATATTGAAGAATCCTTGCATTCCAGGGATGAACCCCACTTGATCATGGTGTATGATCCTTTTAATGTGTTGTTGGATTCTGTTGGCTAGTATTTTGTTGAGGATTTTTGCTTTTGTTGTAGGTCTGGTTTGGTGGTGCTGAATTCTCTTAGCTTTTGCTTGTCTATAAAGCTTTTGATTTCTCCATCAAATCTGAATGAGATCCTTGCTGGGTAGAGTATTCTTGGGTATAGGTTCTTCCCTTTCATCACTTTAAATATACTGTGCCACTCCCTTCTGGTTTGCAGAGTTTCTGCTGAGAAATCAGCTGTTAACCTGATGGGAGTTCCCTTGTATATTATTTGTCTTTTTCCCCTTGTTGCTTTTAATAATTTTTCTGTTTTTAATTTCTGTCAATTTGACTACTTTGTTAATCTTTGTCAGTTCGGTTAGTATATGTCTCAGCATGTTTCTCCTTAGGTTTATCCTGCCTGGGACTCTCTGCTTCCTGGACTTGGGTGGCTATTTCCGCTCCTGTGTTAGGGAAGTTTTCAACTATAATCTCTCCAAATATTTTCTCGGATCCTCTCTCTTTTCTCCTTCTGGGACCCCTATAATGCAAATATTGGTGTGTTTAACATTGTCCCAGAGGTCTCTTAGGCTGTCTTCATTTCTTTTCATTTTTTTTTTCTTTATTCTTTTCCACATCAGTGATTTTCACCATTCTGTCTTTCAGGTCACTTATTCGCCCCTGTGCTTCAGTTAATCTGCTATTGGTTCCTTCTAGTGTAGTTTTCATTTCAGTTATTGTGTTGCTTATCTCTGTTTGTTCTTTAATTCTTCTAGGTCTTTGGTAACCTTTTCTTGCATCTTTTCAATCTTTGCATCCAGGCTTTTTTCAAAGTCCTGGATCATCTTCACTATCATTATTCTGAATTCTTTTTCTGGAAGGGAGCCTATCTCCACTTCATTTAGTTGTTTTTCTGGGGTTTTGTCTTGTCCCTTCATCTGGTACAAAGTCCTCTGCCTTTTCATTTTCTCTATCTTTCTGTGGCTGTGGTTTTCAGTTCCACAGAATGAAATACTGCTGATACTGCTTGATACTGCTGTCTGCCCTCTTGTGGAGGAAGCTAAGAGGCTCGTGCTTGCTTCCTGATGGGAAGGACTGATGGTGGCTAGGGCTTGGTGGGTGGAGCTCAGTAAAACTTTAATCTCCTTGTCTGCCAATGGGTGGGGCTGTGTTCCCACCCTGTTGGTTGTTTGGCCTGAGGCTACCCAGCAATGGAGCTTACAGGCTCTTTGGTGGGGCTAATAGTGGACAGACTCCAGACTCCCAGGAGTGCTCACACCAATGAGCACTTCCCAGAACCGCTGCTGCCAGTGCCCCTGTTCCCACAGTGAGCCACAGCTGCCCCCCACCTCTGCAGGCAACCCTCAAACACCAGCAGGTAGGTCTGGTTCAGTCTCCTATGGGATAACTGCTCCTTCCCCCTGGGTCCTGGTGTGCACACTATTTTGTGTGCCCTCCAAGAGTGGAGTCTCTGTTTCCCCCAGTCCTGTGGAGGTCCTGCAATCAAATCCCACTGACTTTCAATGTCTGATTCTCTGGGAATTCCTTCTCCTGTTGCCAGGCCCCCAGGTTGGGAAGCCTGACATGAGGTTCAGAACCCTCACTCCAGTGGGTGGACTTCTGTGGTATAACTGTTCTCCAGTTTGTGAGTCACCCACCCAGTGTTTATGGGATTTGATTTTAACGCAATTGCGCCCCTCCTGCTGTCTTATTGAGGCTTTTCCTTTGTCTCTGGATGTGGGGTGTCTTTTTTGGTGAGTTCCAGTGTCTTTTTGTCAATGATTGTTCAGCAGTTAGTTGTAATTCCGGTGCTCTTGCAAGAGGGAGTGAGCACATGTCCTCCTACTCCGCCATCTCAAACCATCTCTACTAACCATGCTATTTAAATTTTGTCCAGATGCTCTGACAAAATGAAGATTTTTCAAGAAGACTCATAAAAATAACTTTTTAAACAAACATAAGTTTCTGATGGCCTTTAGATGATACCACTGAACTATGTAACAAATGACGGAAAACCTGATTACTTCATCCAAATCAACAGGAATCAATTACATGGGATTAAATGAACTGGTGAATATGATTTATAAATTTATGACTTTGGGAAATATACTAGCCTACTCAATTCTTAGGTCTCTATGAGAAAAAAAAATTAAAAATGCTACAAAACTGTGTGGCCCTTGACATCCTTACATCTCAGGGAGGTACACGTGCCATGATTCAAACTGAATGCTGTGTTTTCATACCTGATGAATCTGCTACTATAACACATTTAATTAACCATATGAAAAATCAGATTTCTACCTTAAGTGACCCACTCCCAAGTCTTGATGAGCTCTTAAAAAACTTGTTTGGCATAAAAAGCTCTTGGCTTAAATATTTACTTATAACTCAATTAATATCATTAGCTATATTATTTGTATTTTGCCCATTTTACAAGACTATTGTTTTTGTAATCCTTCTCTAGGCAGGAAACAAAAGAACAAAAGAGGAAGGAAGAAAAAAGGCCTACAAAAACAAACCCAAAACAATTAAGAAAATGGCAATAGGAACATACATATTAATCATTACCTTAAATGTAAATGGATTAAATGCTCCAACCGAAACATATAGATTAGCTGAATGAATACAAAAACAAGACCCTTATGTATGCTGTATAGACAAGACCCACTTCAGACCTAGGGACATATACAAACTGAAAGCAAGTGAATGGAAAAAGATATTCCATGCAAAAGGAAAATAAAAGAAAGCTGAAGTAGCAATACTCACATTGGACAAAATAGACTTTAAAACAAAGACTATTATAAGAGACAAAGAAGGAAACTACATAATCAAGGAATCAATCAAAGAGAAAAGTATAACAATTCTAAATATATATGCACCCAACATAGGAGCACTTCAACACATAAGGCAAATGCTAACAGCCATAAAAGGGGGTATCAACAGTAACACAATAATAATGGGGGGTTTTAACACCCCACTTACACCAATAGACAGATCACCCAGGCAGAAAATGAATAAGGAAACACAAGCCTTAAATGACACATTAGACCAAATAGACAAAGCTGATATTTAAAGGACATTCCATCTGAACGCAGTAGAATACACTTTCTTCGCAAGTGTACATGGAACATTCTGCAGAATAGATCATATCTTGGGCCACAAATCAAACCTCAGTAAATTTAAGAAAACTGAAATCATATCAAGCATATTTTCCACCCACAACACTATAAGATTAGAAATCAATTACAGGGGCTTTCCAGGTAGTGCAGTGGTTAAGAATCTGCCTGCCAATGCAGGGGACATGGGTTTGAGCCCTGCTCTGGGAATATTCCCACATGCCATGGAGCAACTAAGCCTGTGCACCACAACTATTGAGCCTGCACTCTAGAGCCCGTGAGCCACAACTATTCAGCCCATGTGCTGTAACTACTGAAGTTCTCATGCCTACAGCCCATGCTCCGCAACAAGAAGCCACCACAAAGAGGAGCCCACGCACCACAATGAATAGTAGCCCCACTCGCCATAACTAGAGAAAGCCCATGTGCAGCAATGAAGACCCAACACAACCAACAAACAAATAAAATAAATAAATTTTTTAAAACAAGAAATCAATTACAGGAAAAAACCTAAAAACACAAACAGATGGAAGCTAAACAATGTTACTAATCAATAGATCACTGAAGTAATCAAAGAGGAAATCAAAAAATACCTAGATACAAATGACAATAAAACATGATGACCCAAAACCTATGGAATGTAGCAAAAGCAGTTCTAAGAGGGAAGTTTATAGCAATACAATCCGACCTCAAGAAACAAGAAATATCTCAAACAACCTAATCTTACACCTAAAGCAACTAGACAAAGAAGAACAAACAAAACCCAAAGTTAGTTGAAGGAAAGAAATCATAAATATCAGAGAGGAAATAAATGAAATAGAAACAAAGAAAATAGTAGCAAAGATTAATGAAACTAACAGCTGGTTCTTTGAGAAGATAAACAAAATTGATAAACTTTTAGCCAGACTCATAAAGAGAAAAAGGGAGAGGACTCAAATCAATAAAATTAGAAATGAAGCTACAACAAACACCACAGAAATACAAAGGATCACAAGAGACTACTACAAGCAACTATACACCAATAAAATGGACAACCTAGAAGAAATGGACAAATTCTTAGAAAGGTAAAACCTTCCAGGACTGAAAGGAAGAAATATAAAATATGAACAAATCAATCACAACTACTGAAATTGAAACTGTGATTAAAAGTCTTCCAACAAACAGTTGAGGACTAGATCATTTCACAGGCGAACTCTATCAAACATTTAGAGAAGAGCTAAAACCTATCCTTCTCAAACTCTTCCAAAAAATTGCAGAGGGAGGAACACTCCCAAACCTGTTCTATGAGGCCACCAACACCCTGATACCAAAACCGGACAAATACATCCAAAAAGGAAGGAAGGGAGGAAGGAAAGAAGGAAGGAAGGGAATTACAGGCCAATATAACTCATGAACATAGATGCAAAAATCATCAACAAAATACTAGCAAACCAAATCCAACAACACATTAAAAGCATCATACAACATAATCAAGTGGGATTTATTCCAGTGATGCAAGGATTCTTCAATAAAGGCAAATCAATCAATGTGATATACCATATGAACAAACTGAAGAATAAAAACCATGTGATAATCTCCATACATGCAGAAAAAGCTTTTGACAAAATTCAACACCCATTTATGATAAAAACTCTCCAGTAAGTGGGCCTATCTTAACATAATAAAGGCCATATATGACAAACGCATAGCAAACATCATTCTCAATGATGAAAAACTGAAAGCATTTCCTCTAAGATCAGGAACAAGACAAGGATGTCCACTCTCACCACTATTATTCAACATAGTGTTGGAAGTCCTAGCCACAGCGATAAGAGAATAAAAAGAAATAAAAGGAATCCAAATTGGAAAAGAAGTAAAATTGTCACTGTTTGCAGATGACATGATACTATACATGGAAAACTGTGAGGATACCACTAGAAAACTACTAGAGCTAAAAAATGAATTTGGTAAAGTTGCAGGATACAAAATTAACACATAGAAATCTCTTGCTTTCCTATACACTAACAATGAAGGATCAGAAAAAGAAATTAAGGAAACAACCCCATTCACCATTGCAACAAAAGGAATAAAATACCTAGGACTAAACCTACTTAAGGAGGTAAAAGACCTGTACTCAGAAAACTATAAGAGTCTGATGAAAGAAAGCAAAGATGACACAAACTGATGGAGAGATGTACCGTGTTCTTGGATTGGAAGAATCAATATTGTTGAAAATGACTATCCTACCCAAAGCAATCTATAGATTCAATGAAATCCCTCTCAAATTACCAATGGCATTTTTCACAGAACTAGAACAAAAAAACCTTAAAATTTGTATAGAGGCACAAAAGACCCCAGATAGCCAAAGCAATCGTGAGAAGGAAAAACGGAGCTGGAGGAATCAGGCTCCCTGACTTCAGACTATACTACAAGGCTATAGTGATCAAGACAGTATGGTATTGGCACAGAAACAGAAATATAGATCAATGGAACAGAACAGAAAGCCCAGAGATAAACCCATGCACCTATGGTCACCTAATCTATGACAAAGGAGGCAAGAATGTATAGTAGAGAAAAGACAGTCTCTTCAATAAGTGTTGCTAGGAAAACTGGACAACTACATGTAGAAGAATGAAATTAGAACACTCCCTAACACCATAGGCAAAAATAAACTCAAAATGGATTAAGCACCTAAATGTAAGGCCAGACACTATAAAACTCTTAGAGGAAAACATAGGAAGAACACTCGGACACAAATCACAGCAAGATCTTTTTGACCAACCTCGTAGAATAATGGAAATAAAAAATGAAAATAAACAAATGGGACCAAATGAAACAAAAGGTTTTGCACAGCAAAGGAAACTATAAACAAGATGAAAAGACAACCCTCAGAATTGGAGAAAATATTTGCAAACGAATCAATGGAAAAAGGATTAATCTCCAAAATATATAAACAGTTCATGCAGCTCAATATCAAAAGAACAAATCCAATCAAAAATGGTAGACGCAGGTGCAGAGAATGAACTGGAGAACTCGAGGTTTGGGAGGGGGCAGGGGGTGAGGTGGAAGCTGAGATGAAGCGAGAGAGTAGCACAGACATATATATACTACCAACTGTAAAATAGATAGCCAGTGGGAAGTTGTTGTATAACAAAGGGAGTTCAACTCGAGGATGGAAGATGCCTTAGAGGACTGGGACGGGGAGGGTGGGGGGGACTCGAGGGAGGGTGGGGGGGAGTCAAGAGAGGGAGGGAATACAGGGATATGTGTATAAAAACAGATGATTGTACTTGGTGTACCCCCCAAAAAATAATAAATAAATAAATAAAATTTAAAAAAAAATGGTAGAAGACCTAAACAGGCATTTCTCCAAAGAAGACATACAGATGGCCAAGAGGCACATGAAAAGATGCTCAACGTCACTAATTATTAGAGAAATGCAAATCAACACTACAATGAGGTATCACTTCACACTGGTTAGAATGTGCATCATCTGAAAATTTACAAATAGTAAATGCTGGTGAGGGTGTGGAGAAAAGGGAACCCTCCTGCACTGTTGGTGGAAATGTAAATTGATACAGCCACTATGGAGAACAGTATGGAGGTTCCTTAAAAAACTAAAATTAGGGCTTTCCTGGTGGCGCAGTGGTCAAGAATCCGCCTGCCAATGCAGGGGACATGGGTTCAATCCCCGAGCCAGGAAAATCCCACATGCCACAGAGCAACTAAGCCCGTGTGCCACAACTACTGAGCCTGCGCTCTAGAGCCCGTGAGCCACAACTGTTGAGCCCATGTGCCTAGAGCCCATGCTCTGCAACAAGAGAAGCCACCACAATGAGAAGCCTGCAACTAGAGAAAGCTCACGTCCAGCAACAAAGACCCAACATAGCCAATTAATAAATAAATATTTTAAAAAAAATAAAATAAAATTGAAACTACCATATGACCCAGCAATCTCACTACTGGACATATACTCAGAGAACACTGTAACTCAAAAAGGTACATGCACTGCAATGTTCACTGCAACACTATTTACAACAGCCAGGTCATGGAAGCAACCTAAATGTCCAGGGACAGATGAATGGATAAAAAAGATGTGGTATATATATACAATGGAATATTACTCAGCCATAAAAAGGAACGAAATTAGGTCATTCGTAGAGACATGGGTGGACCTGGAGACTGTCATACAGAGTGAAGTAAGTCAGAAAGAGAAAAATAAGTGCCATATGCTAATGCATAAATATGGAATCTAAAAAAACTACTGATGAACCTAGTGGCACAGCAAGAATAAAGGTGCGGACATAGAGAATGGACTTGAGGGCACTTGGGAGGGGGAGGGGAAGCTGGGACGAAGTAAGAGAGTAGCACTGACATATATACACTACCAAATGTAAAATAGATGGCTAGTGGGAAGCTGCTGCATAGCACAAGGAGACCAACTTGATGCTTGGTGATGACCTAGAGGGGTGGGAGGGAGGCTCAAGAGGGAGGGGATATGGGGATATATGTATAAATACAGCGGATTTACTTTGCTGTACAGTGGAAACTGGCACAACATTGTAAAGCAATTATACTCCAATAGAGATCTGAAGAAGCAAAAACAAAAGCATAATAATTATCTGAGAAAAATAAAATTTGAAAAAATAAAAAATAAAAATGGATCTGAATAGATATTTTTCCAAAGAAAACATACAAATGTCCAACAGGTACATGAAAAAATGTTCAACATCATTAATGGGTAGGGAAATGCAAATCAAAACCACAATGAGCTATCATCTCATACCTTATAGAATGGCTATTATCAAGAAGGGAAAGGATAAGTGTTGGCAAGGAAAAAGGGAGCCCTTGTGCACTGTTGGTGAGGGTATAAATAGTTTAGCCACTATAAAAAAACTACAGAGGTTACTCAAAAAAATTAACTATAGGACCATACGCTGCAGGAATCCCACATCCTGCTATATATCAAAAGGCATTTAAACATAATATTGAAAAATATATCTGCACTCACATGTTTATTGCATCATTATTCATAACGGATGAATCAACAAAGAAAATGTGGTATTTACATACAATGGGATGGGATATGATTCAGCCCTGAGAAAGAAGAAAATCCTGCCATTTGAGATATCATGAGATACCTTGAAGGCATTATGCTTAGTGAGATGAGCCAGACAAAGACAAATTTGGTATAATATCATGTATATATGGACTCAAAAACCAAACTTTCTTAGAAACAGAGAGTACAATTGTGGTCACCAGCGGGGTGGGGGGGTTTGGGTGGAGAAATTGTGGAGATGCTGTTAAAGCATCTTGAAACTAGAAGCTGAATAAATTATGTAGACCATATGACAGCACGGTGATCACAAACAACAACACTGTACTATATATTTCAAAACTGCTAAGATACTAGGTCATAAACGTTCTCACCAAAATTAATTATAATTATGGGACATGGTATAGGTGTTAAGTATAGTTATGGTGAGAAACATACTGCAGCATATAAGTGGATCAAAGCACAATGTAAACATTAAAAAAATTAAAAGTAGAACTGTATACTCTTACATATATGTGTATTCTAAAAAAGCCAAACCCAGAGAAATAGGGAATAGAATGGTGGTATCCAGGGCGTGGGGAGTGGGAGAAATGGAGGCGGTGGTCAAAGTATATAAACTTCCAGTTATGAGTAAGTTCTGGGAAATCTGATGTACATAATGGTGACGATGGTTAACAAAACTATTATATTTGAAAGTTCCTAAGAGGGTAGATCTCACATGTTCTCATAACACAAAAATTGCAATTATATGAGGTTCTTAAAGTGTTAACTAACCTAATGATAATCATCTCACAACATACATGTGTATCAAATAACCATGTTGTACACCTTAGACTTCCAACAATGTTATATGTCAATTATATTTCCATAAAGCTGGGGAAAAATTTCAAGATGATGACAGCAGAGCATGAAAACAAGCACAGGCTTTTCTGAGCAAAAGGCTTTGTGACAGCAAAAGTGTCACACCCATTAAGTGTCAACCCTTGTTGATCCTGCAAAAGCACATCTAAAACTGCCCACATGTCACCATCTCCACAGCTAACAACCTGGCCTGAGGCTACTGGGTTAGTACAGTAGTCTCCTAATTGGTCCCCTAATTCTGCTTTTGCCCCTTCACTGAATTTATACAACAGCAGGCAGAGTAAGTGAGATAACTTCCCTCCTCTGCTTAAAACCCATCACTGGATCTCATTTCACTCAGAGTAAAAGCCAAAGTTGTGACAGCGGCTGACAAGCCTGTCCACATCCCCCAGGACTCACTCACTTGCTCACTTAACTTCAAACACACAGCCTTCCTGACTGTCCTCAAACAAGCCAGGCATGCTCCTTTCTTGTGGCATTTTACCTTGCTCTTCCCTCTTCCTGGAATCTCTTTTGCTACCTGTTCACACTATGCATGCTCTCCTTCACAGGTTTTAAGTCTTATTCACTCATGAATATCTACTGAGCACAGACTTTGTGCCAGACACTATTCTGGGCACAGATGTTTAGACCCAGCATCTCTGGTTATTACTGAGGTGGAGCATCACTTCATAAACTTATTATCTATTTTATAGGTATTTTTCTGGGAAAAAAAATACATAGATAAATATGGGACTGTGGGAATCTCTCAGGCATAAACCCAAATAATTGATACAGATGTTTAACTATAAGGGATATGAAGCATAGCTTGCCAGTCCTTAAATGTGGGCTGTGCATAGTGACAGTCTTCCAAAAAGTACATACAGAATGGACTGGGGAGGACTTCCTAAGTGGCACAGTGGCTAAGAATCCGCCTGCCAGTGCAGGGGACATGGGTTCAATCTCTGCTCCAGGAAGATCCCACATGCCGTGGAGCAACTAAGCCCGTGTGCCGCATTATTGAGCCTGTGCTCTAGAGCCCGCGAGCCACAACTATTGAGCCTGTGTGCCGCAACTACTGAAGCCCGCATGCCTAGAGCCCATGCTCCACAACGAGAGAAAATGCCACAATAAGGAGCCCGTGCACCACAATGAAAAGTAGCCCCTGTTCTCTGCAACTAGAGAAAGCCCGTGTGCAGCAACGAAGACCCAACACAGCCAATAAAAAATTAATTAATTATTTTATTTATTTATTTATTTATCTTTTTTTAAAAAAAAGAATGGACTGCGGCAAAGAAGAACTTTGTAGTGGAAGAATCTAACAAACCCTACTCCAGCCAGGTGATCAGCAGTAACATCGAGAGTAGTTGTTATTTTCAGAGCATTTGCCCTCTACATGAAGTGTTGTGAAGGACATTTACCCTCTGTGATCTTCCTCTCCAAAAGTACATAACCCCAGGCTAATCACAAGGGAGACAACAAGATAAATCTCAGGTGGGGAACATGCTACAAAATTCCTGGCAAGTACTCTTGAAAACTGTCATCAAAAACAAGGGATGTCTCAGAAACTCTAACAAAAGTGTCCTAAGGAGACATGACCGGTAAACATAGTGAGGTATCCTAAATGGGATCCTAGAGAAGAAAAATGTAAAACTAAGAGAATTGGAAAAAAGAGTGGACTGAAGTTAAAAATCACATACCAACATTGGTTCATTAATTATAACAATGTACCTTGGGACTTCCCTGGCGGTCCAGTGCTAAAGAATCCACCTTCCAATGCAGGGTTCAATCCCTAGTCAGGGAACTAAGATCCTACAGGCCGAGAGGCAACTAAGCCTGCACTCCACAGCTACCAAGCTCTCGCGCCTCAACGAGAGAGCCCGCGTGCAAATTACAGAGCCAACACGCCCAGGAGCCCATGCGCCTCAACTTGAGAGAGAGAAAAAAAAACCCTGCACACCACAACTAGAGAGAAGGCGGCCCGCCACAATGAAAGATCCTGCTTGCCTCAACGAAGATCCCAAGTGCTGCAACTAAGACCCGACACAGACAAAAAAATAAAGAAAATAGGAATAAATAAAAGTAAATAAGAAAAAGAAAAAGAAAGAAAGAAAGAGAAGGAAGGAAGCAAGGAAGGAAGGGAGGAAGGAAGGAAAGAGGGCTTCCCTGGTAGCGTACTGGTTAAGAATCCTCCTGCCAATGCAGGGCACATGGGTTCGATCCCTGGGCGGGGAAGATCCCACATGCCTCAGAGCAAGCCTATGCGCCGCAACTACTGAGCCTGTGCTCTAGAGCCCACGAGCCACAACTAATGAGCCTACGCTCTGCAACTACTGAACCCCTCCTGCCTAGAGCCCTTGCTCCGCAACAAGAGAACCCACCGCAATGAGAAACCTGCACACAGCAATGAAGAGTAGTCCCTGCTCTCCACAACTACAGAAAGCCCACATGCAGCATTGAAGACCCAACACAGCCAATAAATAAAAATAAATAAATAAATAAATTTATTAAAAAAAAAGAAAGAAATGCTAAGTTTAAGGCACTCTTGTATTAAGCAGTAATAAATATATTTTAAAAATAACAATGTACCTTAATTATATGAGATGGTGTTAAGACAGGAAATTGGATCTGGGCTACTTGTAGAATCCTGTGCTGTCCTTGCAAATTTTTATAAATCTGAAACTATTTGAAATTAAAATGTATTAATCTAACACATCAAATTTTCACATTTTTTTCTAATGCATATTTATTTCTAACACCTACTAGTAATTACTATAAATTTCTCCTGTCATCTAGTTCTATTATTTTATTTTTTTAATTGGATTTATGACACAGTGAAGTAAATAACCCAGGATAATACATAATTTCTAATGGCACCTATATTATACATTTTATGTTATTAATGCACATGTGATGTAATTATTATATATTATGTTATTTAGGGCTTTTCTTGGTTGTTGTTGTTTTACTAGAATGGCTGTGTCCTTGGTTCCCTCTCTAAAAAGCCTATTGCCACAGTAGGTCAGGATTCAGATGGTAGTGAGTCTATTTCACTTTGTGGCTGAACATATTCAGTAGGCCAGTTTATAAAATAAAAATAAAATGACTAATGATTTATTGTGACTGGCTCACTTATTCCAAGAATACTTGTTTTAATTTTGTTTTCATGTTTACATTTTAGAACTAATAGCACAAAATTAAGTATTTGCCAACTCAAATACCAGATCAGAATAATGAAAAAGGTTGTGACCACAAAGATTCAATTTCTCATCATAAATATTTCTAACCAACGTGTTTAAAAAATATTCAAACTCATCAGTTCCTAGATGATAGTTAGGAGAAAGTAACAAAATCAGAGAACCAACAATGGCAGACTATCTTGCAAGTGATTTCAGATGCTGCCATATCTTGTATTAGAAATAAGTTGCCACTTAGAATATCACATGGAATTACTCAAGTTCAAACCCTGGAATGTTTCTCAATTTAGTTGAAATTACATATTATTTATTACAATGTCCATATAGTTGGCAATGTAAGTCAAGATAAAAATTAATCTGTTCCTGTATGTTTCATACAATTCAAAAAAAATAAATAGTTCTCCTAAGAAATCAGGTTAGATCTTTTTTTTTGGCTGCGTTGAGTCTTCGTTGCTGTGCACGGGCTTTCTCTAGTTGTGGCGAGCAGGGACTTCTGTTGTTGCAGAGCACAGGCTCTAGGTGCACGCACAGGCTTCAGTAGTTGCAGCACGCGGGCTCAGTAGTTGTGGCTTTAGAGAGCAGGCTTAGTAGTTGTGGCACACAGGCTTACTTGCTCTGAGGCATGTGGGATCTTCCCAGACCAGGGATGGAACCCATGTCCCCTGCATTGGCAGGCAGGTTCCTAACCACTGCGCCACCAGGGAAGTCCCAGGTTAGATCTTAAACACAGTTGTAAATATAAAAATCAGATACTTTTCCTTGCTTTTATTGCACAGGAGAAGTAGCCCATGGTAAACAAACATCTCACATGACAAAGTATGATTATGTTAAGAACATTTTCATTACCACAAAAGATTTATTGATTGTATTGAAATGAAAGAAAAAAGTTATGTGCTGTAAATTATACATTTACAATGGAAACACTGTAAATAATTTGACATAAAAATGCTCATCACAGATATACACGAGTGACTGTGGCAGCTGTACCAAGAGGTAGAAGCCATTATTCCTCAACTGTATATGATTATGCCAAATGTATGCAGCTCATAAAGTTGAGACAAAATTTCTGCTCTCATAAGTTAAAATATGATAACCTTTAAAACATTGTCCAATTTAAAAACATGTTTTGTGAATTCAATGAGTAGACTGGATATTTTCGTCTGTTCTAAAAATTACTTTAAACACTCAAAAGGATGCCCAATCGTCGTCAAGATCAAATGCAAACAGCTACCACCCCACACAAATTAATGACATGTAGCAAATATTGATATGTGTCCACATATTTAAAGCATATATAATTTATAATATATAACAAAATAAAATACTATATTATTATATGAATATTTAAAATACAATCATATTAGGAAATGCACCATGGTGAAATCAGAAGCATCTTGGTATAAATAGATTACAAATATACATGCATGTTTCGTGGTGGGATGATATTGTGAACCAAGTGGAAATTAAGAAAGGTCTCCTTGGAAAAATCCTGACTTTATATACAATATCAATACATGCTTATTAGAAGGGCTCTCACCTTGCTTACAGTGAGAGAAAGTACCTTGGAACTATGTTAGAGGAATGAAAAGCTTTAACAAGACATAGGATTACACTTTCTGATATAGAAAATAAACAAAAAGGAAAAGTAAAGAAATGAGCAATGAAGAATCTACAGATAAAAATATCAGCTCTTATGGGAAAGGGGCTTACGATTAAAAATAAGGAGATTATAGATAATTTACCATTTGAATAGAGATATCCAAAATTAAGCTAAATGTCTTCAGATTTTGAATTTGTTAGAAGAAAGATTATTTGCAATAAACATATCTAATTTATGAAAAGCAGCCATTGTCTTGGCTCTTAAATATGCTGAAGTTTTAGGTTTTAATATATTTTGTCTTAAATTGTCTTAAGCAGTATGCAGTGGCTAGTATTTTAAAGATCACAACTGTGTTTGGATCTTCCAAAAGTGATTCACAGCATTTTTAATATTCTTATAAAAAATAATGGTAGTGACCTTGATATTATTATTTTTAACAATACTAATCACATTGGATCCTGCAAAAGATGTTTCAATAAACTAATATTTACGAATATTTTATTGTCTGTGTTATGAGAAAATATCAAGCATAGTGATATTTTAATTTGAAAACAAGATAAGCTAAGAAGTATATTTTAGATGTATTATAAATAATTTGTATTCCTTTAAAGTCAGGAAAGTAAAATTATAGAAAATTCTGATTTTGACATATTTAAAATATGAATACTTTAACTTATTTTCATACACTTTTTTAGTTTTTTTAAAATATTTTTTCAACTACCTTTACATTCTATTCATATTGTCCACCCATAACAGGTGTTTAGCAAAAATCTTTTGCACCAGTGAATAAGTGAATAATTCAGTGCCCTTGAGAATAAGTGGAGGCAAGCTCTCTGCTATGCCACTAACGAAAACAGACATTTTTTTTAACCTTTCAGAGGGCAAGTGAGGAAAAAATAATGAAAATATATTCATAATTGTAAGCTTTTCCCCTCTCGCCCAGGGATTCTGTGTGCCAGGCCCGTCCCCATGCTCCCAGCTCATTCAGCTCCTTGGACTGGAAGGTCCCTATCACTGATATTTTCCTTCCACAATTACACACGTGTTTCCATCTTTGAATCTGTGCAGATTTCCTCCCACAAGACAACCCTGAGTCTGCGACAGACCCCACGGCACGCATTTCCTCCCCACCCAGCCCCGTAAAACCAGCTCCTGCTGTAAAATAAGCCTTGTTAAAATATTACCTGAGAAAGTAAAGAGGAAACCACGGGGGAACATCCCGAAAAGGAAGGCCCTGCGCTGCTATGTAAGAAAAAAAGCATCCTGGACAAGCGCCCCGCAGCCCCTCCTCAGATGTCGGGGCGTAGACAGGGAGCTCTCTTTTCCTGCAGACGTGGCCACACTCAGGCACTTGTCCCAAAGCCACTGTGGCGCCTCCTCAGTCGGTCATGAAGAAAAAAATCTCTTGGCCTCGGAAAAATAGACACCAACTAAGTGAGCAGGTTGCGCATGAGCCCTGCACACAGAAGAAAGGGCAGGTTCTGGCGCCACCTGCCGGCCATTGAGGGCAGAGCAGGGCGCTCAGAAAGTATTTGGAGAGGGACATGCCCCACCCCCACCCCCCACCTCCCTTGGCCTGGGTTGCGAAATCCCTCAATGTGTCGATGTTGCAGCCTCTTTGCTGATGGCACTGGCGATGCCCGGCTTCAGCCATGCCTGCTCTCTTGCCTGGGATGTGCCTCACCCCTTGGAGCCATAGCCTGGAGAACAAGGGAGTCATCAGCCTTTTATGCCACCTGAAAATAATCCCCTCTATTCTGTCCCTGGAGAAGAGCAGCCCATTTCCACCATCAGATTCTCCACTGGATCATCAACCTGTTAGACACAGAGGACTGCAGCTCTGCTTAGAATAAGATCCTCCTTGATAAACTGTAATGCAGTCTTGATCATAACCACAAATCACTGAAGAAAAATATAAAAGTGGAAAACCTTTGGACTTGTCCCCGTTTGCGAATTGAGGTCCAGAGAAGATCTCAAGAAAGCAGTAGCTATCTGAAGCAGAGGAATACAGCTGGCAAGTCTTGGAGATTGCCAGGGAGGTAATCAAACTGTTCCTCTCTCTCATTTAAAAATTCCTCTCAAAATATAAAGAAATAAGGAAGAACTTTATGCTCATGAGTCTCTCTGTTCAATTATATTTTATGCACAAGCAATCAGCACTCATACCAGCCGTAAAATATCTGAAGACAAAACGATGGTCATAGATTTTAACTATGATACATCTTGAATATCCAAAAAAATACTTAGAACATGATCTGTTTCTTAAATAAACTTATGAATTACATTTATTTATTTTTAATTTTTTTTTTTTTTTTTGGCTGCATTAGGTCTTAGTTGCGGTGCGCAGGCTCCTCTCTAGTTGTGATGTGCGGGTTTTCTCTTCACTAGTTGTGGAGCATGGGCTCCAGGGCGCATGGGCTCTGTAGTTTGCGGCACGCGGGCTCTCTAGTTGAGGCACATAAATTCAGTAGTTGTGGCTTGCAGCATGTTGCCCCGAAGCAGGTGGGATCTTAGTTCCCTGACCAGGGATCGAACCCACATCTCCTGCATTGGAAGGTGGATTCTTTTTTTTTTTTAAGCTCTTTATTGGAATATGATTGTTTTACACTGCTGTGCCAATTTTTGAGGTACACCAAAATGAATCAGCTGTGTTTATACACATATCCACCCTCCCTATCCTGGCCCTCTGAGTCATCAACCATCATCAAGTTTGTCTCCTTATGTTATGCAGGAACTTCCCACGAGCTATCTATTTTACATTTGGTGGTGTGTATATGTCAAAGCTACTCTCTCACTTTGTCCCAGCTTCCCCATTGCCGCCCCCACCTCCCCCCAGTGTCCTCAAGTCCGTTCTCTACATCTGCATCTTTATTCTTGCCCTGTCACTGGGTTCATCAGTACCATTTTTTTTTTAGATTCCATATATATGAGTTAGCATACGGCATTTGTTTTTCTCTTTCTGACTTACTTTGCTCTATATGACTGACTCTAGGTCTATCCACCTCATTACAAATAACTCAATTTCATTCTTTTTTATGGCTGAGTAATATTCCATTGTATATATGTGCCACATCTTCTTTATCTATTCATCTGTTGATGGGCATTTAGGTTGCTTCCACGTCCTGGTTATTGTAAACAGTGCTGCAATGAACATTATGGGACATGTTGCTTTTTGGATTATGGTTTTCTTCGGGTATATGCCCAGTAGTGGGATTGTTGGGTCATATGGTAGTGAAAGGCAGATTCTTTACCACTGGACTACCAGGGAAGTCCCTAAATTACATTTTTAATTTATCCTTTTTCAGAACTTCAAGTGGTATTTGCTGTTTTCACATTTTAGTATAGACTTTTTCTTAAAATTTTCTTTGCAAAATTATTTTGTTTCTAAGTTAAGTTAGCTGCTGTAACAGGTATACATGAACATATTAATTGTTTGAATTTTTTATAAACTTCTATTTACTTCATATAACACCTCAACCCAGGCTTTCAAATAGCAAATGACTCTGCTTGTTGATATCCCTGCAGTCAGAGATTCAGGGGCCCAGCGACCTTCAATGTGTGGATTTGCCATCATCAACATGTGGCTGCAACTCTCGTTATATCCCTTGGGTTTATTCCACTCAGTCATAAAGGGGAAATGAGCCTGTACAGGGTATATGTCACTTCTACCCCCATTTATTTGCTGAGAACTACTTCAGTGTAAATTATCTTTGCCCTCAGGGATCCAGATGATGTGGGGCACTTAGAGGCTGCAAATGGGGCTGTCACAGAGAGCTCACCTCCTGAGCCCTTGGTCCAGTGTGCATGTTGGTGGAGGGAGGTGGGTTTCAGATGCACTCACTGTCCTGTGGGCTGCCTGTGGCCACTTGCTTGTGCTGGGACCCCAGGAGGATTCCTGGCCACTCCTGCTACGTGTGCACCTGCACTCGCCCTCACTAGGGGCCCTGTGCACCAGTGCCTGCCTGAGCACCGCACCCCCCACACACACACACACAACCCATCCAGTGTTGATGGAGCCTGAGAACAGGCCCACCCACGCACACACTTAGGCAATTCTGCATCCAAACTCTCTTTGTGTAATTGGGAAAGTGAGGCCCAGAAAGATGTAGAGACTGGTTTAGGGCTTGGTATGTGGGCAGAATCCAGAATAAAAGTGATCATTCCAGCTTCCTAGGCAGCACTCAATCCCTCCCGTCATGTTTAGTTTGGAAGTGAAAGCCCTTAAGATCCTGGTGAACTCTTGCCATCGCCTTCCAGTTCAGGCCATTTTTCTCTCTACATTTCCATAACTGCAGAGGTGTGCACAAGCAGAAACTGCCTTTGCAGCTGGGGACCATGGGAGGGTGGGTATGCAAGGATGGACAGAGTGTAAGTGACAAGGGAGAGAGGAGAAGGAAGTTGGAGACAGCTCTGCCACGGGTCAGGCACGTCTATTCCCTTGGCAATACGTCCAGGGGTCCAAAGCATGGGTGGGATTCTCGAAATTCTTCTGGTCCTGCCTGGGCTTGGGCCAACTCCATAGTATTCTCCAGTGGACAGGGCCTGGGGTCTTACAGCCCACCACTTTCAAATCTGAAACTGGGCTGAACACACGCCCCATCTCCCAGTATAGGCAAAGGCTGCAGGCAAGAGGGACTGTTTCTTTCTTTACAAGTTGGGTGCTTACCTTGGCTAACCCGAAGGATCTGTATACATGAAAAGTCTGTTAACCTCGGTTCTCCATCAATGACCCAAGGTGCTGTGTGAGCTTAGGAAAATGCTTTCCACTCATGGAGGTCCCTGAGAGGAGAGAGGAACTTGGGGCTTGGGGAGCGAAGAGCTATGGTAGAGCAGAATGCAGCAGAGCCATGGACCAAGAGTCAGGAGTCCAGGAACAAGACCCGTCCTAGGTGAATCATTGGGGTCCTCATTTGAAAGTGTCAACATAAAGAAAAATGCACAACATGAGAGTCATGAGTGTAAGTTTTATTCAAGGTCTTACTGAGGATTATAGCCCAGGAGACAGCCACTCAGTAGCTCTGATTAAACTGCTCCAAAGAGGTAGGGGAGAAGCCAGTATATATATGAATTTTTTGCCTAGGGAAATACATGTAGCCAAGCATACATCTTGGTAAGAGATTACTGCTAGTCACAAAGATCTGATATCTCAGGGTAATGATTTTAGTGTTTTTCTATGTGTGGAAAGATGCAAGAATCTGAGGTCATTGAAATTCTTCCTGAGATGTGCCTCTAACAATCTAAGGGCCCATTTACCCAAAGCACAGAGTGCCTCATCCTGTTTTTTTCATCCTGAATTCCTTTCAGGATTCACTGTTGGTGGGTGGCTACAGTGTGTTGTGACTTAGCTCTTGTATAACGTGTTGAAGTGCAATGCTCTTTGGTTCTGTTGTTGTTGTGCACAGAAGTAGGGGATATTATTGCGCTGTCTGAGGTGAAGGTGCCTAAACTAAACACCCCAGAGACAGGAGGCAAAGAGGGAAAGGAGTAGTTTCTGACATCCACAGCTGAGAAGCCTGCAGGTTGTTGGGCTCTTTTACCCCTGGGACTCTGGAGAGCATTGCCTTGAGAACACTCAAAGGTGCAGGCCTGGTGCTGCAGTGCTAGTTCTGGCCACCAGGAGGCAGGCAGCCTCCCAGGTTCGTGGTGCCCACTGAGATTTCTTGGAGCAGGCACAGTACTACAGAGGCCATTCTGGCCATGCCCTGGCCTCAGAAACAACATGTGCCTCCTGTTACAGTGACCATCTCTACAGACTGAGATGGACAGAAGCAGGAAGGGGAGCTCCAAGATCTTCCCACTTATTTATTCAGTAACTGGGTTCTGAGCACTCTCCCTGTGCCAGGTGAGACCGTGTACAGTGTTGAGAATGACCAAGCGGTCCCTGCCTTCCAGGAGTCTGGAGGAGAGAAGGACAAAAGCATAAAAGCAAGACGTGTGAAAGAAAAGAGCAAGTGCTATAACAGGGTGTTGTAAGGGGGGCTTGGGAGTCACTGGGAGGGAGGCTCCGAAAGTCCTCACTGAGGTGAGATTTCCTGAGACCAGAATGGCAAGTGGAAGCCAGCTCTGCCCGCGATGGGGACAGTGTGTCAGGGAGAAGGCACCCCTGGTGTAGGGACTCACAGGCAGAAGTGAGTTGGCCAGACGAGGTAAAACAGGTGGCCAGTGTGCCTCGAGGGAACTTGCGGGGAGAGAACAGGAGACAGGGCTGGATGCTGAGGTCAGTTCCTGGGGCCTGGTAGACTGTGTTAACTGTCTGCTCCTCTCTGACAGTATGACTCCAAAAGGTAGCACTTATAAAGCAGAAATATTTCATTGCTTCTCATTTCTGTGGGCCAGGAACCGCTTTAGCTGGATGCTCCTGCCTCTAGGCCCCTGTGCAGTTGGGGCTGTGGCCTCAACTGAGGCTGAGCAGCGGGACGGTTTTCTTCCAAGCTCACTCTCCTCAAATTTGTCAGGCTTCAGCTTGGACTCAGAGCCTTAGTTCCCTTCATTCTGCTGTCATTGGCACTCCCTCTGTTCTCTCCTATTTGGGCCTCTCCATAGGACAGCACCTAACATCTGTGCTTTTGCCCCCAAATCCAGGAATATGACAGAGAGAGAGATACAAAGAGAGACAGAGAGGGACAGAGGGAGGCTGAAAGAGAGAGAAATAGAGGGAGAGAGATGTAGGGTGGGAACATGAGAGAATGAATAAGAGAGAAGTGACAATCTTTTTGTCATTCAAACTTGAATGTGACATCATCTTGACTGTATTCCTTCAGTCAGAAGCCACTTGCCAATTACTCAGTGAAGACAGCACGCTGTGTGTACCAGGGCTGGGGACTGGTGGCAGCCACTGTGGCATGAATATGGTGACATATTCACTATAATTCACCCAGAGCAAGAAACTGAGTTAAGACTTTAAAAAAAAAAAAATGGAAGAAAGGAGGGAGGGAGGGAGGAAGGAAGGAAGGGGAGAAGGAAAAAAAGAAAAAAGAAAGAAAGGCAAACTGCCATATATGGTGCCTCATTTGGATGTGTCTGGAGTCTTAGAAGCTTGATTACCCTTCGTTCTCCTACAAATGGACCTGAATTGTCAGCTCATTTGGAGGTTCTAGCAGGGGAGTGCAGCTACTCCTATACTCTTGACTGAAGAATGGTCCTTCTGTATCTGGGAAGGTCATCCTCTTCCACTGAGTGTGCAGCTTTGGGAGGGACACACATGGAGCAGTGAGAAGAGGAAGGGGACACTGCCTAGCCAGCCGGATCAGCCAAATCAACCTTGTGATCGACGGGGTGACAGATGTGGCAGCCAGATCGCCCTCACATCCTGAGGTAGGACTTTGAATTCATGGGTATTATTGATATTAAAGGCTACAGTTTCATCAGGCAGAACATAAATCTACATTAAAGATAATTTAAAAGCCCAAGGGCAGGGAACTTCCCTGGTGGCTCAGTGGTTAAGAATCCACTTGCCAATGCAGGGGACACGGGTTGGATCCCTGGGCCGGGAAGATCCCATTTGCCGTGGAGTAACTAAGCCCCTCTACCACAACTACTGAGCCTGCATGCTGCAACTACTGAAGCCCTCGCACCTAGAGCCCATGCTCCACAACAAGAGAAGCTACCACAAGGAGAAGCCGGGGCACCACAATGAAGAGTAGCCCCCCCACCGCCACAACTAGAGAAAGCCCACGGGCAGCAATGAAGACCCAACACAGCCAATAAATTAATTAATTAATTAAAAAAAAAAGCCCAAGGGCAACAGTGAGGTATAATAATAGGGAAGCAGCAGTACCTGGCTCACTGTTCAAATAAAAGGTAATGTGCATGACATTTTATGTGTAAGAGAATTTCACTTAAATAATTCATATTAGAGTTATGTTCATCTGGTTTTTAAATTCTACAAGGTCATGTGTCTTAGTAAAGTACTTTTAAAACGGCTTTCATTTTAAGCAATCCTTGATTGTATGCCCATTGAATGTCAGAGCTGCAAGAGTTTTTGGAAAATATTTAGCATCCTTATGCATCTCCATTTTACAGATAAGTAAACTGAGGCCTAGTGATGTCACCACTTGAACAACAACACAAATAAAGTTCTCTAACATCTGGTTTATGCTCATTGAGGAAAAATGAAGAACTTCCCTTTCTCAAAGTTCAATAGACAAATTCTTTTGTGTCACTTTTTTTTGGATGTTGTCATCATCTTTCATTATGCATCAAATTGTCTTTAACATAAGTTACAACCTTATTAAACTTGATAGACTTTTTTATTGGAGTATCATTGCTTTATAATGTTGTGTTAGTTTTTGCTGTACAATGAAGTGAATCAGCTATATATATATACATATATACCCGCCCTCTTGGACCTCCCTACACCACCCCATCCCACCCTTCTGGGTCATCACAGAGCACTGACCTGAGCTCCCTGTGCTATACAGCAGGTTCCCACTAGCTATCTATTTTACACATGGTAGTGTATTTATGTCAAACCTAATCTCCCAATTCATCCCACCCTCCCTGTCCCCCCTCACCGCCTGGTGTCCACATGTCCGTTCTCTAATTTTTTTAAGAAGAATGACATTAGTCAACATTTGAAAGATACAAACAAACATATTATCTTAAAGAAAAGCTAAGCTTTGTGTTTTTTCCCAAAGTGTAAAATATAGGATAATTTTATTCTTCCCATTAGCATTGAAACAAAATGGGTTATTTGAGATGCTGGAACTCTCACAAAATGTTGATGTTTTCAGTTCAGCTCTCAATAATTTTTTTAAATGTCCTCAGTTTCAACCCCCTTGCCCTTCCAGTCAGTCATGGGCATCATAACTGGGTTGTGGGGACTTCCCTGGCAGTCCAGTAGTTAAGACTTTGTGCTTCCACTGCAGGGGGCACGGGTTTGATCCCTGGTGGGGAATCAAACTTAGTTCCCACATGCCATGCTGCACGGCCAAAACAAACAAACAAATGAAAATAACTGGGTTGTAACACATTTTTTTCTTCAATACAAGTCACCTTATGCAGGTAGCATCAATACTAGTAGTAAGACTTACTACCTGACACCACTTACAAGTTTCTTTCTTATGCAGGTGGCACAAACAGTGGTGGGAGGATGGTTTTACCTTTGGTGACACTGATCAGTTCTTTCACCTGTAGGATGACTGGGGTCAGTGTCCATATCTCATTCATAGAGGAGATGTAGCACTGCAGCTCACCTTTACATATGTCCAGTTCATCTCTCACATTTACAACCTAGAAGACCTCCATGAAAATGAACAAGAGCCAATGAGCAAATATCTCAAGTTCTCACCTGAGTCCAACTGAGCATGTGAATAACATACAGTTCACTCTTTGGGCTTAAACCCAGTCTCTTCCAGTCATTCTAAATTCTTTTTAAAAACTGACTCCAGGGCTTCCCTGGTAGCACAGTGCTTAAGAATCTGTCTGCCAATGCAAAGGACATGGGTTTGATCCCTGGTCCAGGAAGATCCCACATGCCACGGAGCAACTAAGCCTGTGCACCACAACTACTGAGCCTGCACTCTAGAGCCCATGAGCCACAACTACTGACCCATGTGCCGCAACTACTGAAGCTGGAATGCCTAGAGCTGGTGCTCTGCAACAAGAGAAGCCAGTGCAATGAGAAGCCTGTGCACCACAACAAAGAGTAGCTGCTGCTCGCTGCAACTAGAGGAAGCCCACATGCAGCAACAAAGACCCACCACAGCCAATAAATAAATTAATTAATTAATTAAAAGACAGATAGACAGCTAGATAAATTTATTTAAAAAGAATAAATAAATAAAAAGATAGATAGACAGCTAGATAAATTTATTAAAAAAAAAAAAAAAAGAAGCACCTCTGGACAGAAAACTCCTTGACTCCACCCCTGTATCCTACACTTATTGAGAGAGTTTGATAACAGAGGAAGACTCATCTAGTTGATGGGTAAAGAACAGGAATGGCATCAAGGAATACAGGATACAAAATTAATACACAGAAATCTCTTGCATTTCTATAAACTAACAATGAAACATCAGAAAGAGAAATTAAGGAAACAATCCCATTTACCATAGCACCAAAAAGAATAAAATACCTAGGAATAAACCTACGTAATGAGGCAAAAGACCTATATTCTGAAAATAAGATGCTGATGAAAGAAATTGAAGATGACAAAAAAAGATGGAAAGATATACCATGCTCTTGGATTGGAAGAATCAATATTGTCAAATGACCGTGCTACCCAAAGTAATCTACAGAGTCAATGCAATCCCTATCATATTACCAATGGCATTTTTCACAGAATGAGACCAAAAATGTTACAATTTGTATGGAAATACAAAAGACCCTGAATAGCAAAGCAATCTTAAGAAAGAAAAACAGACCTGGAGGAATCAGGCTCCCTGACTTCAGACTATACTACAGAGCCACAGTAATCAAAACAGTATGGTACTGGCACAAAAACAGATATATAGATCAATGGAACAGAATAGAAAGTCCAGACATAAACCCATGCACCTATGGTCACCTAATCTATGACAAAGAGGCAAGAATATACAAAGGGAAAAAGACAGTTTCTTCAGCAAGTGGTGTAGGGAAGGATGGACAGCCACATGTAAATCAATGAAGTTAGAGCACACCCTCATATCATACACAAAAATTAACTAAAAATGACTTAAAGACTTAAATATAAGACATATCACCACTACATATATAAAATAGATAACCAACAAGGACCTACTGTATATAGCACAGGAACTACTCAATATTTTGTAATAATCTATAAGGGAAAAGAAGCTGAAAAAGAATATATATATATATATGTATGTATATATATATATATGTATGTATACTAAATCACTGAATAAACTGAATCACTATGTTGTACACCTGAAACTAACACAACATTGTAAATCAACTATACTTCAATTAAAAAAAAGACATGACATGATGAAACTCCTAGAAGAGAACATAGGCAAAACATTCTCTGACATAAATTGTACCAATGTTTTCTTAGGTCAGTCTCCCAAGACAATAGAAATAAAAGCAAAGGGGACCTAATCAAACTTATATGCCCTTGCGTATCAAAGGAAACTATAAAACAAAACAAAAAGACAACCTACAAAGGGAGGGAATACGGGGATATGTGTATAAAAAGTTGATTGAACCTGGTGTACCCCCCCAAAAAAAAAAAAAAAAAAAGACAACCTACAAAATGGGAGAAAATATTTGCAAACAATGCAACTGACAAGAGCTTAATTTCCAAAATATACATACAACTCATACAACTCAACAACAACAAAAAACAAACAACCCAATCAAAAAAAAAATGGTCAGAAGACCTAAATAGACATTACTCCAAAGACACAAATATGGCTAATAGTCACATGGAAAGATGCTCAACATCACTAACTATTAGAGAAATGCAAATCAAAACTACAATGAGGTATCACCTCACACCAGTCAGAATGGCCATCATTAAAAACAACAGACACTGGAGAGGGTGTGGAGAAAAGGGCACCCTTCTACACTGTTGGTGGGAATGTAAATTGGTCCAGTCACTATGGAGAACAGTATGGAGATTCCTTTAAAAAACTAAAAATAGAGCTACCATATGATCCAACAATTCCACTCCTGGGCATATATCTGGAGAAAACTATAATTTGAAAAGGTAAACACACCCTTATGTTCATAACAGCATGATTTATAATAGCCAAGACATGGAAGCAACCTAAATGTCCACCCACAGAGGAATGGATAAAGAAGATGTGGTATATATACACAACGGAATAAAAAATGAAATAATACCATTTGTAGCAACATGGATGGATCTGGAGATTATCAGGCTAAGTGAAGTAAATCAAAGACAAATACCACATGATATCACTTATATGTGTAATCTAAAATATGACACAAATGAACTTATTTATGAAACAGAAACAGACCCACAGACATAGAGAACAAACTTATGGTTACCAAAGGGGAAAGAGGTTGGCAGAGGGATAAATTAGGAGTTTGGGATTAGCAGATACAAACTACTGTATATAAAATAGATAAACAACAAGGTCCTACTCTATAACATAGGGAACTATATTCAATATCCTGTAATAAACCATAATGGAAAAGAATATGAAAAAGAATATAAATACACACACACACACACACACACACACACACACACACACACACACACACACACACACACACACACACGAGGGTGAGTCAAAAATTATTCGCACTCTGGCTATGCTAATTTTTGACTCACCCTCGTGTGTGTGTGTGTGTGTGTGTGTGTGTGTGTGTGTGTGTGTGTGTGTGTGTGTGTGTGTGTGCGTGTGTGTGAACTAAATCACTTCGCTGTACACCAGAAACTAACACAACACTATAAATCAACTATACTTCAATTAAAAAAAAAGAAATTCAGGAGAGGCTTCTAGATGAGAGATACTGGCTTTGGGATGTGAGGTGTACAAGGAGTAGTTAAAGGCCACTCCCAGATAAGTCTTCTGGAAGGGACAACAATGGGAGAGAAGACAGAGGACCAAGGAGAAAATCCTAGTGCATACCCTCATTTTCTTGTCACTAAATCCACAATCCTACCCACCTCTTACCCATTATCTTCTCTTTTTGTCCTACTACCACCTAGGAAGTGTCTGTCCACTTTCCAAAGGCCACCCTGCACATGGTCTCTGCATCCCTTCCTTCTCACCCTGCTCCTTCAGTTGCCCCCTCTTCTGCACCGGTGGCCTCCCCCTCCCTACTGGGTCATCCCTATCTGCATACAAAGGGCTCCAGTGTCTCTCATTCTGAAGGACACCTCTCCCTTGACGCTGCGTCTGCTGCCTCCCCACACTTACCCATCTTTCTACTTCCTTCGCACCCAACACTTTCTCAAGAGTTGCCATACATGCTGCCCTTCTCTCTTGTGTGCTCTTGACTCCACTGAGACTGCTAAGTCAAAGTTACCAACGACCCCCGCAAAACAAACCAAAGACCAAATCCAACGGCTTTCTGGCTGGCAGCAACACTGGACACACTGACCGCTCCTGCAAAATACTCATAGTCACATCTTGCTCCCTCTCTTCTCCCCAACCTCCACTGGGATCCTCCTCTTACCTTACCCTCTACTTAACATGGCAATTTACCCCAGTGCCATCCCCAGCATTCCTGAACCCTCTCACTTTGCTATACTTTTCCACCACAGGACCTACTACTTTCTACTATACAAGATAATTATGTTTTCCGTTTGTTATTAAATGCATGTACGCATTTACATGATTATAAGGTACAGAAGGGTGAGGGTCTTCATCCATTTGTTCATTCATAGATCCCAAACACCTAGAACAGTTACATGGTCAATGACCATTAAGTTAATGAAAAAAGAATCTACACTCTCTACCTAGGTGGTTTCATCCATTGTCAATGCCATTTATAAGTTTACATACAGCCCAAATGTATCCTCTGAGCTTCAAAACCATATCAAACTACATACTTGACACATTCATTTCAACGTATCATAGGAATCTCTAACTTAACATATCCAAAGCCAAACTCTCAATTCATCTCCCAAAATATGTTACTTCAGATTCTTGCTATTGGAAGTAAAACTAATGAATTGATGGTGGTACTAAAATAAGCACTTAGACCCCTGACTTTATCTTTTGCTCCAGTGCTGATCGTTTATCAAGTGACCTGAGTATCCATCGTGTATCAGTGGTCTCTGATGGCAAGAGAGAACAGCATGATCGACAGAGAGCGTTTAAAAACTTTAAAACAGCTACATTTATACAATATTGGAGTCTCCAATGCCTGGGCTTGCATGAGTGATGGCACCTTTGAATGGAACCCATTTCTAAGGTCTGCCATCGGCTTGCAGATCCCGGAACTATACTTGTTAGAGTTCTAAATATTAATCAGATTCTGAGAACTAGCTCAGGCTAATGTTTAAACTTGGATTTCAAGGTAATAATTTGCAGTGGGAGATGTTCTCCTAATTTACTTGAAAGGCATATATCTTTGACGTGGTGCAGATGATCTAGGGCCATTTGAAATGCAGTATCTATTGTGTTGTAACTAGGCATCAATTAAAGACTATAAGTATCCCTTTCCCGTTTTCACTACCTTTAAGTGTTTGAATATTAATAGTAGTTTATCTGATTAGTTTTAGGGGACAGATATATCTTGGGTTGGTTGGTACCGGAATGTGTCTATATTCTTTTGGCTTTACTCATCAGGTAAAGTGCAAATATTGATTGCTACTTATTTGGCATCTTATGGTCTCAATGTCCAAGATGTCATACACATCTATAATTATGATGTTCCCTGGAATATCAAAGAGTATGTGCACAAAGTAGGGCATACTGGAAGAGCAGATTAAGAAAGCAGAGTCTACCCACGAAAAGCTAACCCTGGCTCTTCATTCTCCTCAGACTATTCTTACCTAGAAAACTGTTGTTCTCTTGCCTGTAAATTGTCTGGGCTGCCCCAGAACCTACTTTACTACGTTATCCCTGCCCAGCTGGCCTGTTTCGGAATCAGCCAGACCCGTCTGTGATTAGCTGCATGTAACTGTTTCCGATTCCAGTCTTTGCTTTATATCTACAGTGCCACAACACTGAGCTGTACCCAGCGGTTACTCCATTGTCAAAGTTGGCATGAGTAAGAGGACCTTTTTTTCTCCCTCTGAGAGCATTATCATAAAACCCCTGAAACATGCTGTTTAAACAACTGCAGATTATTTAGATTCCAAATTGCTATTGGAATGGCTAAATCTTAACGCATCATACATAGTTGGGCTTGTGAAAGAGCTGAGGTTTTGCTGCTGCTGTTTTTATTGTTTTGCTAGCTGAATCATGAATATAAATTATACATCAAATTACACTGAGGGTCCCCCCCCCTTTGGAGGAATATTGGGGTATCTATTACCTTATCACTAGAAATCATTGGAAGATTGCCAGTGAATTAATTTTCTGGATAAAGCAAATGAGGTGAGAATATACAACTCATTTTTCAATGTTCAAATTTCATTTATTCCAAGTACTGGGGCTTACTGCCTATCAGGAAATACAGATATTAAACAAGTAATTAAACATGTTGTGAAGGCTATAGCATGGCAAAGATGAGGTGCTATAATACATAAGTGGGGAACCTGATCTAACAGTGGTGAGCATCACTGAACCTGCTGAGGAAGAGCCCAGTGGGGCTTCTAGGAATGTATTCTATAAATATCTCTGCACATACAAGTAAAGATGTACATATTATAGCAATATTTGCAGTACGATAACTATAACATAAATGTCCAGTAGGGGGCCATATGAATAAACTACAGAGAAAATAGTTTTGCAAATCATACATCATAAGGGATTAATACCTACAACATAGAGAACTCCTAAAACTGAACAAAAACAACCTGATTTTAAAATGTGCAAAGATGCTGAGCAGCAGAGATTGGCACAACATTGTAAGTCAACTATACTTCAATTTAAAAAATAATAATAATAGGGCTTCCTAGGTGGCACAGTGGTTAAGAATCCGCCTGCCAATGCAGGGGACAGGGGTTCAATCACTGCTCCAGGAAGATCCCACATGCCGCGGAGCAACTAAGCCCATGCACCACAACTATTGAGTCTGCCCTCTAGAGCCCATGAACCACAACTATTGAGCCCGTGTGCTGCAACTACTGATGCCCAGGCGCCTAGAGCCCATGCTCCGCAACAAAAGAAGCCACAGCAATGAGGAGCCCGCACACCACAATGAAGATTAGCCCCTACTCACCACAACTAAAAGAAAGCCCGTGCACAGCAAAAAAAAAAAAAGACCGAACACACCCAATAAAATAAATTTTTTAAAAAAAGAAAAGAAATAAAAGTAAATTTTGTCTCCTATATGTTGCTATATTAAGGTCAGTTTTGAAAGTGTTTAAAGCTTGTTCAGATGTCATAGCAGTGAAAATGATGCTGTTAACAATAAATTTTTTCTATGGTAAAAAGACAAGCTGATCTGTTTTTCTCAATAGCCCTTTAATTTTGTGTTTACCAAATAGTATTTTATTTGATACTTTTCTTTTTTTAATATTTATTTATTTATTTATTTTTGGCCGTATGGGGTCTCAATTGCGGCACACGGGATCTTTGTTGTGGCCTGCAGGCCTCTCTTTAGTTGTGGTGAGGGCTCCAGAGCACATGGGCTCTGTAGTTTGTGGCACACGGGCTCTCTGGTTGAGGCGTGTGGGCTCAGTAGTTGCAGCGTGTGGGCTTAGTTGCCCCACGACATGTGTGATCCCAGTTCCCCGACCAGGGATGGAATCTGTGTCCCCTGCATTGGAAGGTGGATTTTTTTTTTATGCTCTTTATTGGAGTGTAATTGCTTTACACTGTTGTACCAGTTTCTGCTGTACAACAAAGTGAATCAGCTGCATTTATACATATATCCCCAAATCCCCTCCCCCCTGTGACTCTTTCCCACCCTCCCTATCCCAGCCTTTAAGTCATCACCCATCATCAAGTTGATCTGTGTTATGCAGCAGCTTCCCACTAGCTATCTATTTTACATTTGGTAGTGTATATATGTTAATGCTACTCTCTCACTTCATCGCAGCTTCCCCTTCGCTCCCCCCTCTCCCCATGTGTCCTCAAGTCTGTTCTCTACATCTTCACTCTTACCCTGCCACTGGGCTCATCAGTACCATTTTTTTTAGATTCCAATATATGCATTAGCATACAGTGTTTGTTTTTCTTTCTGACACACTTCACTCTGTATGACAGACTCTAGGTCCATCCACCTCACTACAAAATAACTCAATTTCATTCCTTTTATGGCTGAGGAATGTTCCACTGTATATATGTGCCACATCTTCTTTATCCATTCATATGTCGATGGGCATTTAGGTTGCTTCCATGTCCTGGCTATTGTAAATAGTGCTGCAATGAACATTGTGGTACATATTTCTTTTGGGATTATGGTTTTCTCAGGGTATGTGCCCAGCAGTGGGATTACTGGATCATATGGTAGTTCTATTTTTAGCTTTTTAAGGAATGTCCACACTGTTTTCCATAGCAGCTATACCAATCTACATTCCCACCAACAGTGCAGGAGAGTTCCCTTTTCTCTGCACCCTCTCCAGTATTTATTGTTTCTAGATATTTTGATGATGGCCATTCTGACCGGTGTGAGGTGATACCTCATTGTGACTTTGACTTGCACTTCTCTAATGATTAGTGATGTTGAGCATCTTTTCATGTGTTTGTTGGCCATCTGCATGTTTTCTTTGGAGAAATGTCTATTTAGGTCTTCCGCCCATTTGTGGATTGGATTGTTTGCTTTTTTTGATATCAAGCTGCATGAGCTGCTTGTATATTTTGGAGATTAATCCTTTGTCAGTTGCTTCACTGGCAAATATTCTCTCCCATTCTGAAGGTTGTCTTCTTGTTTATGGTTTCTTTTGCTGTGCAAAAGCTTTTAAGTTTCATTAGGTCCCATTTATTTTTTATTTCCATTATCCTAGGAGGTGGGTCAAAAAGGATCTTGCTTTGATGCATGTCATAGAATGTTCTGCCTATGTTTTCCTCTAGGAGTTTTATAGAGTCTGGACTTACATTTAACTCTTTAGTCCATCTTGAGTTTATTCTTGTGTATGGTGTTAGGAAGTGTTCTAATTTCATTCTTTTACATGTAGCTGTCCAATTTTCCCAGCACCACTTATTGAAGAGGTAGTCTTTTCTCCTTTGTATGTTCTTGCCTCCTTTGTCAAAGATAAGGTGCCCATGTGTGTGGGTATATCTCTGGGCTTTCTATTCTGTTCCATTGATTCTATATTTCTGTTTCTGTGCCAGTACCATACTGTCTTGATCACTGTAGCCTTGTAGTATGGAAGGTGGATTCTTAACCACTGGACCACCAGGGAAGTCCCTTAGTACTTTTCTTATATACTTAACCTACTCTGAAATGAAACAGTGAAAGGATTTCATGGGGTCAAAATATGCAACAGCATATTTATTTTAGCTGCTCTATGCTAAAATAAATCCTAGGTAAATTCATTTCTATGAAAGCGTCTTTGACTAATCATGTTCCCCTACTTTCCCTTATAATTTTGTGTACAGTTTTATGTTCCCTATAAGATAATTACTCATATTAACATTTAGTATTTATATCTGTGTATAATCAGTTAGGCCCTCATCACCTAATCTTACATTATTCATGTATGCAATAATAGTTTCCTGGTATTATTGATAGAAAGACTGATAGAAGAAAGGAAGAAAGGTAAAAGTAGACATTAATGAATTAGAAAATACAGAGTTCACTGAAAACCAACAGCTGATTCTTTAGTAAGAACACTGTATCATATGTCAAATATGAATTCACAAGTGTGACTATTTCCTAAATTACCAAGATTAACTCAGGTCGTTAAGCTGAATAGATAAAACAAAAGAAACAGGAAAGGTAATCAATGGCTTTTAAATCCGGCATACCCTCTTGAAATAAAAGGAAAAGATGGAAAACTCTGCAACTCACAAAACTAGGATAACTGATACCAAAACTGAAAAACAGCATTAAATCCAGCCAACCATTCTGCTCCAATAAAAACTCTGAATACTGAAGCTTAGGTGCGCTTCCCTGGTTGGCAATACTCCATTTGTATTGTTACACATTGATACCAAGAGAGAAAACATACCCATGACTCCCCAGGGAAAAAAGAAGAAGACATCTGTGTTTGGTACCCTCACAGACTCTGCTTTGTGTGCTTTTTCCCTTAGCTAATTTTAACCTATATCCTTACCCTGTAATAAACTGTAACCATGAATATACTGGTTTCAGTTGAGTTCTGTCTTTATAGTGAATTATCAAGCCTGAGAATGATTTGGAGAATCTCTTGAAACTACAATTGGTGTCAGAAGTGAGAGTGGTCTTGTGGGGACTGTTTTCCCCCTAACTATACAGTTGTTTAAACCGACATAACACTCTTAATTGATTCCCCTTCCCTTGAGCATGAGTGGAACCAGTCACTTGCTGCCAACCAATTATATGGTAAAGGTTATGGGATGTACATGATTGTGTGTATGTAATTATGTTAAATACAACTGTTGCACCCTCTTACTGGAGTCCCTCCCTCCCTTGCCAACTTTGAAGTGCCACCCATGTTGTGGGCTGCCAGTGCTGGGAGGTTCACATGGCAGGGAACTGAAGGCAGTTTCTAGCAGCTGAGGGCATCCTCTGGACAACAGTCAGCAAGAAACTGAAGTCCTCAGCCTTACAACTGTAAGAAACTGAATACTGCCAATAAAAGTGGATCTTTCTCCAGTCAAGCCTCAGATAAGACTGCAGCCCCAACTGAGACCTTGACTGAAGCCCTGTGAGACCCTGTGCAGAACCATGCCCAGAATCTTGACCCACAGAAACTGTGAGATAATAAATGTGTATTGTTTTAAGCTACTAAGTTTGCGTTAAGTTGTTATGCAGCAGTAGGAAACTAACATAGTCCAAATCCCTCTACCTCCACTGTCACACACAAGCACTCAGGCTGTTGCCCTATCCTCTCCATGTAACTAATCATAATTCTGATAAGATTAATAGTCAATAGTTATAATATTACTTTCACTTCATAAATACTTACAGTTGTGCAATATTCTCAAGTTAGACTATGATTAATTTTCTTTTCTTGCATACACTCATTTTTTCCTGGAGTTATAAGTAGCTTGGATTTTTTTTGTTTGCCTAATTTTCTATTTATTTACCATATGTTGTCCTCCAAATGTCCAATTTCTAGTGTGTTCAAACACATTAGGTTGTTAAATAAGACACATAAAATGCACAAGCATAAAGAAGACAGATAAATTCAAAATTTAAATTTTAAAACCTTGCTCACTAGAAGACACAAAAAATGGTACAGACAATCCACAGAGAAGTTATCCATGATATGAGAATGACAACAAAATAAAATGACAATGAGAAAACAATAAAACAGCCAATAAGAAAATGTGCAAAATACATGAACAGGAAAAAGTTAACAAACAGCAACTGCCTCAAGTTGAAGGCTGTCTGAGTGCAGAGGAGAGAGGGTGACATTTTACTTCATAACCTTTTCTTTGAGTTTTGTACCGTGTGTGTACTGCCTTTTCAGAAATACATATATACGTATTACTGAAAATAAAATAAAATTATGTTTTATATTCAGCCACGTGTAGTAAAGTATCCTGTATTTTTCTGTAAAAGACTGAGAAGTTCCTGGGACATGCAGAACTTATTTTTTCATTTCCTTCTTACCTATCCTAACACATAGGACAGGACATTGCTTCCAAATATATTTGTACGTTAAACAAAACCTACCAGTTCACAGAGGCAATGATCATTTCTAACAGCGTCTCTTGCCTCCTCCTACACATTTGTGCCAGGGGAGGAGTGGTGTTCAGTAAGTGCCTGATGAATTTAATTGAGGTGATATGTATTTTGTCCTCCTTCTTAATCCACTCTGGTAAAGCTTGTATATTTTAAATACTCCTTTGCTTTTTATTCTTTGAATAATCTCTTTCCTAGGATAATCTGTCCTTTTACACTGATTAGAGTTTATGAAGACACACTGAGAGCTGAATAATTACTTACATTCATTTTAGTCAATCATTGCTGTGACACATTTCAATGATTATAAAGTTACTCTAATTCCTGATTCTTTTTAAAAATATAATTTCAAAATTCACCAAAAACTGGAAATCCATTGTTTCTTTCACATTCAATTTGCTTTGACAGAAATTCTTTGCTGATCTTGTCAATGTGGTCTCGAGAGAACAGATTGACTTCAGGAATGAAATAATGCTCGAGTTGCTCTGTCTTGAGGCACTGAAGAAAGTACGTCACACAGTGATCAAAGCAGAGCTCCAGGTTCTTGGAGTGCCAGTGACTGTCATCTGGGTCCTGGGCACAGACGTGAAAGAAGGCAGTTTTCACATGATAAGAACAGAACTTATCCAGTTCCTTTCGGTTTTCAAACTTTTTTTTCAATTGTTCTAAAAGATATTTCATTAGTTTTAAACACTCTTTCCTGTTGAATAAAAAAAGAAAACCAATTATTTTTACTTCTTTACAACCTGCTTCATTCCACAAAGAACTTTAGGCATCTTATAGGAAAAACATATAGATATAATAAACAATATGGATATTATAATACATATAAAGATACAAAAAAACAATAAAGATATTGGGTTGACCAAAAGTTCCTCCAGTTTTTAAGTAAAAATAAAAGACATATTTTTCATTTTCACCAAGAACTTTATTGAACAATGTATTCACTGTTTTGTTCCACTACCTTCTGCCATTATTCAGGCAACTTCCTAATTCCATCTTCCCAAAACTTTTTATCTTTTTGAGCAAAGAACTGTTGCAGATGCCTTTTACAGTCTTCTAGCAAATAGAAATTTTTTCCATTAAGAGAATTTTGTAAAGACCGAAATAAATGGAAATCCAAAGGTGCCAATGTCTGATGAATACAGCAGATGAATCAGAACTTCCGATGAATCAGACTTCCCAGCTAAGCTGTAACAGTTTCTGCCTGGTCATCACAGAAACATGCGGTATCTTGATGGAAGATTATGTGTTTTCTGTTGACTGATTTGGATGCTTTTCATCGAGTGCTGCTTTCAGTTGGTCTATTTGGAATTAATCATTTGGTTTTCTAGAAGGAGCTCATAATAGAGGACTCTGTTCCAATCCCACCATATACACATCACCTTCTTTGGATGAAGACCAGCCTTTAGTGTGGTTGATTGGTGGTTCATTTCATTTGCCCCATGATCTTTTCTGTTCCACATTATTGTACAGTATCCACTTTGCATCACTTGTCACAATTTGTTTTAAAAATGAAACATTTTCATTAGAGAATCGCATGTGGAAATATGGTCAAGGTTTTTTTCGCTTAACTTATGTGGAACCCATAAGTTAAACATCAAAGCAATGAACATAACCAAGCTGGTGCAAATGATTTTCAACACTTGATTTGGATATTTTGAGTATGTCAGCTATCTCCCGGGTGGTATAACGTTGATTGTTCTCAATACATGTCTCGATTTGATCTCTATCAACTTCAACTGGTCTACCGACCATGGCGCATCATCCAGCGAGAAATCTCCAGCATGAAACTTCGCAAACCACTTTTGACACATTCAGTCACAGCACCTTTTCCATACACTGCACAAATCTTTTTTTTGCATTTCAGTTGCATTTTTACCTTTCTTGAA
Source organism: Hippopotamus amphibius kiboko (assembly GCF_030028045.1). Classification (NCBI taxonomy): domain Eukaryota; kingdom Metazoa; phylum Chordata; class Mammalia; order Artiodactyla; family Hippopotamidae; genus Hippopotamus; species Hippopotamus amphibius. The sequence continues at coordinate 62,607,836 of NC_080191.1, forward strand.
ATAATAAAGCATAATATGCCAAAAATGTTGCTTTTTAAATTCCATCTTCAGTATTAAAATAGATACACAAAAATTAACCAAATCTGATATATTTTCTTTTAAACATACTCTGATATGACAGCTGTCACAATACGATCTAACAAAATTGTTTCAAATGAGGTTAAAGACCATTAAGCACTATTAGAGCCATCTTATGGAAAAAACTGAACAAACCTTTGGCCAACCCAATATATATAAATAAAATAATCAGAGTCATCCTAAAATCTGTTTTTTCAAATATATGCTTTAAAGTTTCAAAAATATTTTTTTTCCTTCCCTCTTCCCCATTCCTATCTTAAATATTTTATTCTATCAGGATTAATTCAACTACATGAAATTGACAGATATTTATATTATTCATCCAGTTATTTAGTACCTAGAAAAATCTTGTTTTAATTTTTATAAACTGATTTTGTCTTATTTTGATTTACATTAATCATCCAGTTACTTAGTAGTTGACAAAATTTAATGTTTATCAAATAACTAAGCCTAATCAACAATATATTTTTCTTAATGCTTGCTCCAAAGCCTGCATATGAAGCCTTAAAGAACCTCTTATGCCTGCACGTTGCGCATTTTCGTTTTAACTTTTAACTTTTGTGATCCTTATTCCAGAAAACTCTAGAAATTCGAATGATTCCTTTTCAAGCTCAGTTCTTTACGGTATGCACGCCACCAAGAAAAACAATTACCCATCTCTTAGTGTTGTTTCAAATTTGGCTGGTCAGTCCCTGGCCTTTGACACAGCCAAACCATCTCAAAGCAAGCACCAGCATCCAATAAGAGTGGTCCTTTGGTTTCCTCCCATTATGCAATATTAATATTCATTACCTTGAAGCAACCAGAACTCTAAGGCAAATCCAATTGTCATGGCTAGTCATGACGAGTGATCACACCCTTCACTCTGTCCTACTTTCATACATCCACATCCATATAATCCAGGCTCAGGATGCTCCCCAGCACTGCCGTCTTTTTATTTATTTATTTATTTATTTATTTATTTGGCTGTGCCAAGTCTTAGTTGCGGCATGCAGGATCTTTGTTGCTGCATACAGGATCTTTTAGTTGCAGCATGCAGGCTCTTAGTTGCAGCACGTGGGATCTAGTTCCCTGACCTGGGATTGAACCCCGGCCCTCTGCACTGGGAACGTGGAGTCTTAATCACTGGACCACCAGGGAAGTTCCAGCATTGCCTTCTAACAACACTCTCTCCTTAGTCCCTTGGACCTGGTTTCCTTGGTTTTATGCTTATACTCTAATACTCCGGGTCAATCCAGCCATGCACTGCCCCCAGGACTCAACCCAGCAATGAGCACCCTCAGATTTAAACTATGGAGTCAACAAAGAACTAAGCATTCTGTTGAGAATCTGTCATTTCGCAAAATAAGGAGGTTACCTGCAACATTTCACTCCATCAATTTCACAGCATGTTTTAGATTTTCCGTGATTTTTCAAAATGTCCTTTTCAATGTGAGAGAAGGACAGCCGCCATGTTTCTTCTTAATTTCCAAAAGAAAAATAGAAAAGCACTTTACCTAAACATCCATATATAAACAACACAATATTTAAGTGATTTCCTTCATTAAAACATCATTCTGAAAAATTTCTACGGGGAGATAGACCAAAAGAATTGAACAGATACATAATGTGATTACAACATTTCAAAACAAGTGATTTGAACAAGCAACATACTAAAGCAAGTGATAAAACAAGACAGAAAAAAAGTTGGGGGGAGAACTCAGAGCTTAATACATTTAGCCATGGTAAGATGTATTACCTTTCACATATTGCTAAATTCAGTCTGTTGATGTTTTGTTTCAATAATAATTTCAATTGATTGAAGTTTTTTGTATATTCTTCTATACTGTCCTTGCAAGTTTTGGTATTCATGTAAAATGAACCAGGGAACATTTCCTTTTTTTCTATTTTTGGGGAGTTTATTTAAGAATAGAATCAATTCCTTCTTCTCCCCAAGTTTTACCATGGATAGCTCTTTTAAGCTCTGACTATCCTATCACTATCTGGTTTTAATACCAGGAATTGGTTTATAATTTTAAAAATCAATCAATATAATCTGTCACAGTAACAGAATGGGGGAGAAACATATGATCAACTCAATAGAAACAGAAAATGCAGCTAATAAAATTTAACATTCATTCATCACTAAAAGAAAACACCTCTTAGTAAATTAAATGTGGATGGAAACTTGATCTGATGACAGGTAGATTATTAAGAAAACACAGCAACATGATAATCTAATGTAAAAAGTTGAAGTTTTTTCTTTGAAATCAGGAAGGTAGGCTGTGTGCTATCCCCATTTGTGTCCAACATGCATTGGCTGTCCTAGCAAGCACAGTAAGAGAACGAAAAACCGGGTTATAGCACTGGAAAGAGAGAAACAAAGCTATCATTACTGACAGATGATATAACTGTATATGTAGAAAATACAAAAGAAACTGGGTGACAGGTATGCGTGAGTTCAATATATTCTTCAGTCTACTTTTCTATTGGTTTAAAACTTTTCATGATAAAAAGTTACAATTGCCTAGGAGTAAATCTAACAAAAGATATTTAAAATTTCTGTGAAGAAGATTCAAAAACTTCACTGAAAAGTATTAGAGGAAATCTAAATAAATGGAGATGTACACCTGCACATGACTTAGAAGACTCATTATTGTAAATATATCAAATCTCCCAAATTCATTTATAGAGTCAACGCACTCACAATCAAAACTCCAAAAAAAATGTTTCTGTGGACCTTGACAAGATGATACAACATTTTTATGAAAATAAAAGGGTCAAGAATATCTAAAACACTCTTGAAGACGGACAAAGTGGGAGAGCAGATATCAAGACTTATAAAGTGTCCACATTATGTATGACAATATGGTATAGCTCAAGGATAGACAGAGATTTGGGGGGGACAGAATAAAGAATATAATAAAACCTACACAATATACAGACAATAAATATATGGAAAAGCTGGCACAGAGATAGGTGTGCTCATTGCTGCTGTATAAATCCATCTATAAATCCATTTATGCCATTCTGAAAAAGGTAAATTACAGAAATGGGAAACAGATCAGTGGTTGCCAGAAGTCTGGGATGGGGAGGGTTGAATAAGTGAGGTATAGGGACTTTTTAGGGAAGTGAAACTATTGATATTATGTAATGGTAGATGAATGATGCAATTCATTTGTCAAAACAAACAAAACTTCAAGGCACAAAGAGTGAACCTTAACGTACGCAAAGTTGAAAAGTCATTTAGAAGGTCAAGGGATCTCAGGAAGTAATGCAGACTGTGCAAAGGGACTCTTAACTGTGTTACAAATGTATGACACAAATTCCCTGAACAGGGTGGGGGCAAGAGGTGTTGACCTAAGTTACTTTGGAAATGGGGTAAGACTGAAGGCAAAAGTAACTGCACACATGCACTGTGCACACGGGGGAATGGGTTTACAATTCTGAACCATCCATACATGTGGACTGGAACTGAACAAGGAACACTGGAGTAGGTGGGTGGCAGAGGGTGGAAGCCAGGTTTCTCACTGTTGGAATGAGAGGTTACAGATAGCAAGGAGAGAAGGTAGAATGATCCATGTGGTAATGGATTACGGTTAGAGACATCAGTATGAACTTACATATCACTTCATACAGATACAGTGGCGACATATAGAAATACCTATAGAGCTGTGCTGGGGTTAGTATACATATGTATATTTCATAGATGTATATGCATTGATGTATATGTATATAGATATAGATATACATATATGTATACAGAACTGTGTCCTGGAGTTAGTATACATACATATATTCCCTCGCTCCTCCAGCTGAGAGGGATGACACCCTAGTAGCAGAGCACACAAAGCACCCAGATCATGGTTCTAGCACACTCTGCAATAAAAGGATCCAGTGTTCCTTGGAGAAACGGCTGATTCTAGGACTGACGCAGGAAATATACAAGATGAGCCTGGAGCATCTTGTAGTGCCAGAAAGTGAGTTAGTGCTGCAAACAAGACAAAACAAAACAAAACAAAACCCACGATTATGGGACATATGTCAAAAGGACACAGGAGCCAACTTACAGAGCTCCTAAAGGCTAAAGCTGGAAAAATTTAAGCAACAAAATGAAAGCAGTATTGAATTATAGCCCAAAATATGAGACAAATATCCATGAGCCCATACTGATATGACTTAAGTAAATAAATAAATAGGAAAGAAGAGATAAATCTCCCACGTGGGAGAATTGCAAATGGTCTATATAAATATTCTGGTCTTAAAGAGGTGAGCTTAAGTGTGAGCTGTGCACAGTAACTTCCTTTCAAATAGCACCATATGAAAGGGGGAAAGAGAAGATCTTAACACTGGAGACACCTGGCAAACACTCCCTCAGCCAGGTGATCAAGGTCTACACCAGCAGTGCTAAGTCATACTCACGATGTACCTTTAATGTAATGTGATGAGAATGGCACTTCACCTCTGCAGTCCTCCTCCCCCAAACCCAGAACTCCAGTCTAACCCACAAGAAAAACATGAGACATATGGCAAATGAGAGACGTTCCACAAAATATCTGACTGGTACTCCTCCAAACTGTCAAGGTCATCAAAAACAAGGAAAGACTGAGAAACTGTCACAGTCAAGAGGAGGCTAAGGAAACATGACGACTAAATGCAATGTGGTGTCCTAGGTGGGATCTTGGAACAGAAAAAGGACATCAGGTAAAAACCAAGGAAATCTGAGTAAAGTATGGACTTTAATTAACAAGACTACATGAATATCGGTTCATTGATTGTGACAAATATTAAGGTCAGATGCTAATAATGGGAAGCAGGTATGTGGTATATAGGAACTCTCTATACTATCTCTGTACTTTTTCTGCAAATCTGAAACTATTCTAAAGTTAAAAGTTTATTTTAAACAACCACATTGAGATATCACTTCTCTCTTTTTGGATTATTGGCAAAAATTCCAAAGGGTTTAATGAGTTCTGTTGATAAAGCTGAGGATGAAATGGGTGCTCTCATACACTGCCATGGGAATGCAAATCAGTGAATTCTGTATGGAGGTGATTTTGGCATTACAGGCAACCTCTGTTCTAATTTTTTTAAAAAATCATAGATAAGTATTGCTTCTTCTACAACTTAATATAATTGAGATCATACAGTATAGACCCTTTGTTTCTGTTTCTTTTCACCTGTCTTAATGTTTTTAATATTCATCCAGCCTCTTATCACTGGTTCATTGATTTTTGTTGCTGAGTAGTGTTCCATTTTACAAATATACCACAGTTTCTTTATCCATTATCTTCTGAAGGACTTCTGGGCTATTTCCAGATTTTGGCTATTATGTATATTCTTATATAAATGTGTTATGGACTTAATGTTGGATTAGGGAAGATATACGTTTAACTTCTTAAGAAACTGCCAGACCTTTTCTCAAAGTGATTGTACCATTTTACACTTCCATCAACAGTGTATGAATTATTATTTTTTAAAATAAAGCTTTGCATGTTCATTGATTGGAATGTCAGAATTGAAATTGATGAATAACTTTAATATTTAAATGAATTTTAAATGCTGCACAGATAGTTTAGATATCAGGGAATATTGTAGTTTTATTGATTTTTTTTTCTATTTTAGTATTTATTGCATATATGCTTTGACATGAGGTATTGAGAAATATGATGAAATGTATATATAGTCCCTGCCATGCTCAGAAAGCATCATTCTGAAAATGATCTATAATGCAAAGAAATATCTTCTAGGTTTATTTTATACATAATGATACTTGTACTTAGTTGACATTCAATCCCTTTTGTTAGATAAAGCAAAAGCTATGGATGATTACCAGTTTGAAAGAATTTGTATTTTAATGTTTGTATAATTTTTAGTGTAATAAAAACTATATATTTCAAAAAAAACTGTGTTTCAAGTTTTAAATTCAAAAAAATAAACTTAATAGTTTGACTGTCTTTTTATCTTAAGAACAAAAAGAACTGCAAGGAAATCTTACTCTTTAAAAATAATTATACTCTTGGTAACAATACTTGTATTATTATTTTGAAGTAGACAGATAGGTAGAAAGATTAAAAAACAAATTTAAAATTTTTGATTAAAAATCAAACAAATTATATTTTTTAAAATATAGCTTGTGAGACCAGGAAATTTCTAATAAAACATTTGGAAAAAGAAAAGCTAAAACAGGTGTTATTGATATAAGTGCCTCCAATCTAGTACCATTATTTTCATTGCCCCTCTGTCCAGTCACTCAGATACACACCCGCAGGGTTTTGCCTGAATATAGACAATCTGGAATAAGGAGAGACAGAGAAGAGCCAAGGGTAACAGAACAGAGATCAGCCTCCACTTTCATCTTATGCAAGGATATGAGGAACTACCCAACAACACTGGCCTTTGTATAGCTACAAGGCCACTGAAGGACTCTTCCTCATCTCTAGGCTGATGTGTCTCCCAGTTGTCCCCACGGTAGCTGGCAAAGGGCCAGCAAGAGGGCGCTATGGGTCACATTGAGATTTCTGTCTCACATGCAGTGAGGGCTCCTTGGGGTAGCCCTTCTAGAAATTGTTCAGGACTGCCACCCCTCTGCAGAAAGTCATGTTCCTTCTACAAAACTGTGAATAATGATATATGTAATTCCCTCTTATAAATGACTTTTCTTGCAGAAAATGACTTCTACATATATGCAATATAAGGTTACGATGTGTGTCCACAAAACAAGCCATCGAACTAACAAAGCATGATGGACGATTTCTGGGATTTGTTCAGCAATACTCATTTATATCTTGGCTTCATTTGTTTCCTGGTCTCCTTCATCTTCCATGGAGTCTAGCAGTAGTAGGTACCAAAAGTCCTTATATAATTTATGAGAGAAAAAGAAAATAACCAGCAAATTTTTTTCTACCACCTGAGAAAATAACACCATTATTCAGTTTTATCTGTAGACTAACTCAGCCCAGTTCTCACTACTTGAATGCTACCCAAGAGCACCACCTGAAAACCTGTCCTGACCCAGGACGCCAACGTACACAGGTGAGGAGACCTGACCTCTGGGCCCAGCTGCAGCTGAGGCTGCAAAGAAGATCTGCCAGCTGCATGGGGAGGAGTGGAAGAAGATGAAGGAAAGAGAGAAATACGGCTGGAACAACAGTCTAGGCTCTGGTGATAACATTAATAATATATAACTGCCATTAACTGAACTAGGGATTCTACACACACTGCCTCATTTTTATCTTTCCAGAATCTTTCAAGTAGCTTTGATTAACCCACATATACAAATAAACAAACAGGTTTAGAGGGGCTTGATAACGAGCCCTGGACCACACAGCTAGTAAGGGAAGAAGCCTCAGCATTCAGATCCAGGGCAGTCTGACTCCAAGCCCAGTACTGCTTTATTGACTTACATACACTAGCAATTATAAAATAGACAGCTACTGGGAAGCTGCTGCATAGCACAGGGAGATGGGTTTGGTGCTTGGTGATGACCTAGAGGGGTGGGATGGGGAGGGTGGGAGGGAGGGGATATGGGGTTATATGTATGCATACAGCTAATTCACTTTGTCGTATGTAGAAATTAACACAACATTGTAAAGCAATTATACTCCAATAAAGAAGTATAAAAAACCAACCAACCAAACAAAAACAACAATCGAACATGGCCTAGTAGACATTTTAAAGCTGAGTATTTGATGTTACTATTACAATTTTGCCCTTTTCAATTCGATCTCTCATCAAATTCCCATCTTGTATTTAGCCTGATGACTCCTGAAATGCCAACAGCGCCAGCGGATCTTTCACTGCCCTAGTACGTAACATTAATAACTCTTTTATATGGATGTCTTCAAGTTACCCTTCATATTCAAGATACCTTGAAAACCACTTCCTTCCTTTGCATGCTTGGGTACCAGGTAAAATGGCTGTCGTCTTAGATCGTTCCTAACTTTTGCTCCAAGCCAGTTACTGATGGGCAGGCCTCCCTGGGTGCTAGCAGGCCAGCTGCCTTTAGCTTCCAAAGCCAGGATTACATCCACAGATATTTCTTTAGGTTTCCTAATCAGAAGTGTTACTGCAGGGCTCCCTCTTCTCTTCTTCTCCACAATGACATCTGTATCTGTTTAAACATACAATAAGGAAGAAAGGGCTTATTAATCCAATTTTCTCTGAAAACACAGGGAAAATAACATAACTATAACTGGAGAGCCATAAGTACTAAGTGTAAGATGAAAATTAGTTCCAAAGAAGAAAATGACCCACGAGGCAGTGTTTTTACTCGTTTAACCAGTATTTATTGATACCCATCATGGGGTGGGGGTATTATCAAGATTCTGTTATATAAAATGAGGAGCCCCTGAAGACTCTGGGGTTTGGGAGTGCTGGGATTAAATTTTCATTTAAATTTATGTATGGCAGTTTGGAGGGAAGCCTGCAGAACAGGCCAGATGAGCAGCAGGGAGGAGAGCAGCAATTAAGAAGACAATAGCAGGAATTCCCTGACAGTCCAGTGGTTAGGACTCCACGCTTTCGCAGCCTAGGATGCAGGTTCAATCTCTAGTCGGGGAACTAAGATCCTGCAAGCTGTGTGGTGCAGCCAAACTTAAACAAAAGAAAAGAAAAGAAAAGAAAAGAAAAGAAAAGAAAAGAAAAGAAAAGAAAAGAAAAGAAAAAGGCCACAGCAACAGCCCAACCCAGCAGGTTGGGGCTTGTGGTAGAGAGGCAGTGAGCATCGAGAACAGGGAGCAAGCACTGTTCACTGCAGCATCATTCACAACAGCCAAGATACTGAGACAACCTAGGTACCCTCTGATGGAGGGATGGGTAAAGAGACTGTGGCATGTACAGAGAATGCAATATTATTCAGCCTTAACAAGGAAGGAAATTCTGCCTTTTGTGACAATATGGAGGAAACTGGAGGTCATTATGCTAAGCGAAATGCATGACTTCATTTATATGTAGAAGCTAAAAAAGTCAAATACGTAGAAGCAGACTGCAGAATGGAGGTTACCAGGGGTGGAGAGGTGGGGGAAGTGGGAAGATGTTCATCAAAGAGTACAGAATTACAGTTATGTAGAGCGAGTAAGTCTAGAGATCTAACATACAGCGGGACGACTGTTAATATGACTATACTACTGGGACCTCCTAGGTGGCGCAGTGGTTAAGAATCCGCCTGCCAATGCAGGGGCCACAGGTTCAATTCCTGCTCCAGGAAGATCCCACATGCTATGGAGCAACTAAGCCTGTGCACCACAACTAAGAAAAAAAAAAAGACTATACTGTATACAGGAAATGTGCTAATAGCGTAGATTTCAGGTACTCTCACATCACACACAAAAGGGTAACTATGTGAGAAGATATGTTAATTAGCTTGACTGTGGTAGTTATTTCACTATGTACATCAAAACACCATGTTGTACACCTTGAATATGTATAATTTTTATTTTTTTAAAAAAGACCCAGGTAGCAGAAGTGAAAGCAACTAAAGAGATTCAAATTAATAGAACTGGTGGATAAATTGAATCTGTGAGGTAAGTAAGAAACTAGGGGAGAGAGGATCAAGATGGCTGAGTAGGAGGACATGTGCTCACCCACTCTTGCAAAAGCACCAGAATTACAACTAACTGCTGAACAATCATTGACAGAAAGACACTGGAACTCACCAAAAAAGACCCCACATCCACAGACAAAGGAGAAGCCGCAATGAGATGGTAGGAGGGGCGCAATCGCGTTAAAATTAAATTCCATAAATGCTGAGTGGGTAACTCACAAACTGGAGAACAGTTGTACTACAGAAGTCCACTCACTAAAGTGAGGGTTCTGAGCCCCACGTCAGGCTTCCCAACCTGGGAGTCCAGCAACGGGAGGAGGAACCCCCAGAGAATCAGACTTTGAAAGCCAGCGGGATTTGATTGCAGGACCTCTACAGGACTGGGGGAAACAGAGACTCCACTCTTGGAGGGCACACAGAAAAGTATGCTCACCAGGACCCAGGGGGAAGGAGCAGTGACCCCATAGGAGACTGAATCAGACCTACCTGCTGGTGTTGGAGGGTTACCTGCAGAGGTGGGGGGCAGCTGTGGCTCACCGAGGAGACAGGAGCACTGGTGGCAGGGCTTTGGGGAAGTGATCATTGGCGTGAGCCCTCCCAGAGTCCGCCAATAGCCCCACCAAAGAGCCTGTAAGCTCCAGTGCTGGGTCGCCTCAGGCCAAACAACCAACAAGGTGGGAACATAGCCCCACCCATTAGCAGACAAGCAGATTAAAGTTCTACTGAGCTCCACCCACCCAGCCCTACCCACCATCAGTCCCTCCCATCAGGAAGCACACACGAGCCTCTTAGCTTCCTCCACAAGAGGGCAGACAGCAGTATCAAGCAGTATCAGCAGTATTTCATCTTGTGGAACTGAAAACCACAGCCACAGAAAGAGAGAGAACATGAAAAAGAAGAGGACTTTGTACCAGATGAAGGGACAGGATAAAACACCAGAAAAACAACTACATGAAGAGAAGATAGGCACCATTCCAGAAAAAGAATTCAGAATAATGATGGTGAAGATGATCCAGGACTTTGAAAAAAGACTGGATGCAAAGATCGAAAAGTTTACCAAAGACCTAGAAGAATTAAAGAGCAAACAAACAGAGATATGCAACACAATAACTGAAATGAACAATACACTAGAAGGAACCAACAGCAGATTAACTGAGACAGAAGGGCGAATAAGTGACCTGGAAGACAGAATGGTGATAATCACTGATGTGGAAAAGAATAAAGAAAAAAGAATGAAAAGAACTGAAGACAGCCTAAGAGACCTCTGGGACAACATTAAATGCACCAACATTCGCATTATAGGGGTCCCAGAAGGAGAAGAGAGAGAGAAAGGACCCGAGAAAATATTGGAAGAGATTATAGTTGAAAATTTCCCTACCATGGGAAAGGAAATAGCTACCCAAGTGCAGGAAGCGCAGAGAGTCCCAGGCAGGATAAACCCAAGGAGAAACATGCCAAGACATATAGTAGTCAAACTGACAAAAATTAAAGACAGAGAAAAGTTATTAAAAGCAACAAGGGAAAAATGACAAATAACATACAAGGGAACTCCCATCAGGTTAACATCTGATTTCTCAGCAGAAACTCTGCAAGCCAGAAGGGAGTGACATGATATATTTCAAGTGATGAAAGGGAAGAATCTACAACCAAGAATACCCTACCCAGCAAGGATCTCATTCAGATTCGACGGAGAAATCAAAAGCTTTACAGACAAGCAACAGCTAAGAGAATTCAGCACCACCAAACCAGCCCTACAACAAATGCTAAAGGAACTTCTCTAAGCGGGAAACATAAGAGAAGAAAAGGACCTACAAAAACAAAAACAAAACAGTTAAAAAAATGGTAAAAGGAACATACATATCGATAATTACCTTGAATGTAAATGGACTAAATGCACCAACCAAAAGACACAGACTGGCTGAATGGATGTAAAAACAAGACCCATATATATGCTGTCTACAAGAGACCCACTTCACACCTAGGGACACAAACAGACTGAAAGTGAGGGGAGGGAAAAAGATATTCCATGCAAATGGAAATCGAGAAAAAGCTGGAGTAGCAATACTCTTATCAGATAAAACACACTTTAAAATAAAAAATGTTATAAGAGACAAGAAAGGACACTACATAAAGATCAAGGGATCAATCCAAGAAGAAGAGATAACAATTATAATTATATATGCACCCAATATAGGAGCACCTCAATACATAAGGCAAATGCTAACAACTATGAAAGAGGAAACACAATCATAGTGGGGGACTTTAACACCCCACTCACACCAATGGACAGATCATCCACACAGAAAATTAATAAGGAAACACAAGCTTTAAATGACACAATAAATCAGCTTGATTTAATAGATATCTACAGGACATTACATTCAAAAACAGCAGATTACATGTTCTTCTCAAGTGCACATGGAACATTCTCCAGGATAGATCACATTTTGGGTCATAAATCAAGTGCTGGTAAATTCAAGAAAACTGAAATCACTCCAATGTTCATTGCAATACTATTTACAATAGCCAGGACATGGAAGCAACCTAAATGTCCATCAACGGATGAATGGATAAAAAAGATGTGGTACATATATACAATGGAATATTACTCAGTTGTAAAAAGCAATGAAACTGGGACATTTGTAGAGACATGGATGGACCTTGAGACTGTCATATAGAGTGAAGTGAGTCAGAAAGAGAAAAACAAATATCGTATATTAACACATATATGTGGACTATAGAAAAATGGTACAAATCAACCGGTTGGCAAGGTAGAAATAGAGACACAGATGTAGAGAACAAACATATGGACACTAAATGGGTAAAGCAGGGAGGGTTGGGGGGGAACAAATTGGAAGATTGGGATACCAAGTTGTACGCTCTAAATATATGCTGTTATTGTCTGTTAACTGTATCTCAATAAAAGTTCTTAAAAAAAAAAAAGAAAGAAAGTAGGCGTCTGGGAGGCCATCCCACAATTCTAGCCTGTGAAATGGTTGATGTTGAGTCTACTCTTCAACACAGAGTCGACAGGAGGAAGAGAGACTGGGCTGAGATGAACTTCACTTCAGACACACTGAGCTCTAGGTGCCTATGGGACCCCCAACAGGAGATAGTCACTCAGCAGCTGGCCAGAAATTCAGGAGAGGCTTCTAGATGAGAGATACTGGCTTTGGGATGTGAGGTGTACAAGGAGTAGTTAAAGACCACTCCCAGATAAGACTTCTGGAAGGGACAACAATGGGAGAGAAGACAGGGGACTAAGGAGAAAATCCTAGTGCATACCCTCATTTTCTTGTCACTAAATCCACAATCCTACCCACCTCTTACCCATTATCTTCTCTTTTTGTCCTACTACCACCTAGGAAGTGTCTGTCCACTTTCCAAAGGCCACCCTGCACATGGTCTCTGCATCCCTTCCTTCTCACCCTGCTCCTTCAGTTGCCCCCTCTTCTGCACCGGTGGCCTCCCCCTCCCTACTGGGTCATCCCTATCTGCATACAAAGGGCTCCAGTGTCTCTCATTCTGAAGGACACCTCTCCCTTGACGCTGCGTCTGCTGCCTCCCCACACTTACCCATCTTTCTACTTCCTTCGCACCCAACACTTTCTCAAGAGTTGCCATACATGCTGCCCTTCTCTCTTGTGTGCTCTTGACTCCACTGAGACTGCTAAGTCAAAGTTACCAACGACCCCCGCAAAACAAACCAAAGACCAAATCCAACGGCTTTCTGGCTGGCAGCAACACTGGACACACTGACCGCTCCTGCAAAATACTCATAGTCACATCTTGCTCCCTCTCTTCTCCCCAACCTCCACTGGGATCCTCCTCTTACCTTACCCTCTACTTAACATGGCAATTTACCCCAGTGCCATCCCCAGCATTCCTGAACCCTCTCACTTTGCTATACTTTTCCACCACAGGACCTACTACTTTCTACTATACAAGATAATTATGTTTTCCGTTTGTTATTAAATGCATGTACGCATTTACATGATTATAAGGTACAGAAGGGTGAGGGTCTTCATCCATTTGTTCATTCATAGATCCCAAACACCTAGAACAGTTACATGATCAATAATCATTAAGTTAATGAAAAAAGAATCTACACTCTCTACCTAGGTGGTTTCATCCATTGTCAATGCCATTTATATGTTTACATGCAGCCCAAATGTATCCTCTGAGCTCCAAAACCATATCAAACTATATACTTGACACATTCATTTCAACGTATCATAGGAATCTTTAACCTAACATATCCAAAGCCCAACTCTCAACTGCCTTCTTATAATATCATCTCCACAGAAGTCAAAGCAAATTTTTAAAAATACAAAGCCAATCATTAACCTCTAATTATAACCTGGCTTCTCAATCAACATGGCATAAAATCTGTACTCCTTTCCAGAATCTACAAGTTCTCCTAGAATTTGGTCCCTGGACACTTCTTCTACATCATTTTATGTCACGTGGACCTCTTTTTGCTTCTTGAGCTCGTCAAGCTCTTTTCTGCCTCAAGGCCTTACTCTACCACCCACTCTACCCCAACTGCTACCAATTCTCCCAGTTTATTCCCTTCAAAGCATGCACTGCAACTTGTTTTTATAAATGTAAGAGGGGAATCCCACCAATTTTATTCAACCACATATACCCAGTGGTGCAGGCAGCATTTCAGTGAATATTCAGTGGAGGCCAAAATAGAGCCAATCAGAAATTCCCTGGCAGTTAGGACTCTGCAATTTCACCACCGAGGGCCCAGGTTCAATCCCTGGTTGGGGAAATAAGATACCGCATAGCCGCATGGCGTGGCCAAAACAAAACCCCAACAAACCAAAAACAAAAACAAACAAAACAGAGTCAATCAACATTTAGGAAGAATACCTAGAAAGTATAGTAGACTAAAATCAAGAGCAAAGAGTTATTTCTAGGAGGTAGTAGTCAACAGTCTGCTGCAGGGAGATCAAGAAAGATTAGGAGAGGCAATATGGTATGATTAGACCTTTAAGAATCAAAAGTCAAAGATCTTACCTTCAATATTTTTAATTTCTTCCTTAATTATTTTCCTAAACTTGAACAGCATCTTAGAAGCTGATAATATCTCCCCTTCTAAGAACTGATCCAGAGGATTTCCTCTGGGATTTCTTTTGAACTTCACAAAGTAATGAGCACCACTGTTGTGATATTCTTCCAGCTGAATTCGGGGGAGCTCCAGTTTGAACATAACATCAAATTCATTAGGAGCAGAAATCTAAGAAATAATAAAAATAACACTGATGTTTGCTTATGAATATTTTCCAAAGAACTACAGTTTTTTTCCTGAAAATTTCCACTTAAAATCCTACTATGAAAAGTAAGATTGCTAATATTTATACCCCCTGGGACTGAGACTAGTGGAGCTAGGTGAATATTATTGGTTTCAGTTTGTAGGTTCTATACTCCTTTTTTTAAAAATAATTTAAAATAATATGCAAGCTTCAAAAATCTGTACGTTTTTTCCTGAGATTAAAGCTTGATAAAATTAAAGGCCTTTAAGGTGCTATCTTTTATGTGACAAGCTACACACTGAGCCATCCTCCTGCCACTAGTCTCAAAAATGTGTATAGTTACCTCCTGGCTAGTTGAACTAGGGCCCTCTCCTCATAGCTAGCAGTTACCCAAATGAGTGTAAGTGCCAACTCACACTAATTACATTAGTGTCTTTGAACCACAGCATTTTAAAAGCTTCAGGGAATTCCCTGGAGGTCCAGTGGTTAGGACTCTGAGCTTTCGCTGCCGAGGGCACGAGTTCAATCCCTGGTCAGGGAACTAAGATCCCGCAAGCTGTGCAGTGCAGCTAAATAAATAAATAAATAAATAAATAAATAAATAAGAACTTCAAAGAATCTTCATCACTACAATAATTACAATTATAATAAATGATTATTTTCCTATATGAAAAATGCACAAGTCTTTCACTCATTAGGGGTACACTTCAAGTACAGCTATTGGACTGTACTATTAAACACAGTGTCTGGTAGCCCTAGGTCTTTTGACTATGTGAATGTGGCTAGTCCAAACTTGAGATGTACTGTGCTGTGTAGTAAACTGTGTCTTCTCAAAATTCATATATTAAAGCCCTAACTCCCAATGTGACTGTACTTGGAGACAGGGCTTTTAGGAGATAATGAAGGTTAAACGTGATCATGCAGTCAGGGTCCTAGTTGATAGGATTGGTGGACGTATACAAAGTGAGATGGATTGCTATCTCTCCGCACACATGCTCTGAGGAACACAGCGAAGACACAGAGAGAGGGTGACGGTCTGTGAACCAGGATGAGAGCCCTCACCAGAACCTAACCATTCTGGCACTCTAATCATGGACTTCCAGCCTCCACAACTGTGAGAAAATAACTGTGTGTTGTTTAAGCCCCTCAGTCTATGATATTTTGTTATGGCAGCCCACGCTGACTAAGACATACTATGAGAGTGAAACAAACACTTGAAGTGCTGTCAGAGGGAATGAAGTAAAAGCCTCTGAAAATCCACTCTTCCCATAAAAGTAACAAGAAAGTGGGCAGAAATGGTCAAACTCAACTTTTTCAGATCTCTGTAAATTAACCAAAGGCTTGCAACAATCCAAGGAGGATTTATTCAAGAAAAATGGTTGATTCATGCAGACCGTGTTGCAAGTCTGTTTCATCTAGTAAACTGAAAATTATTGCTTAATCAAAAAAGAAAAAAGAAAAAAAAAAGAAAAATGGTTGAATCTCAACAAGGATAGTGAACCTTGTGGACATTCTAAATTGCCCTATTCCTATCCCCAGCAGTATTGCCACTCCTGAAACCCCCCACCAAAAGTAGCCAGGACTCTGACTTTTAACACCACAGGTTAGGTTTGCCTGTTTGGGGACATCATATAAACTGAATCACATAGTAGTTACTCTTTATATCTGACTTCTTTCATTTAACATTGTTTGTGAGATTCATCTATATCATTACATCTATAGTGGTACTTTGTTCCTTTTCATTCTGTGCAGTACTCCACTGAATTAATGGAATATACCAAAAAAGATTTACCTATTCTGCTGCTGAGTACTTGGGTTGTTTCCAACGTTTAACTACTACAAATAGTTCTGAGTTTAACTATTACAAAGTTGTCTTGAGCATTCTTACATACACCTTTGGGTGGCCATGAGCACTCGTTTCTATTGTATATACACCCAAGAGTGGGACTGCTGGACCACAGGACAGGCAAATCTTTAGAAAAAAAAACCGTCAGTTTTCAAAACAGGTAGTACTAATTTATCCTCCCAACATCAATGTAAGGGAGTTTCAGTTGTTCCACATCTTCTCCAAACTTGGAACTGTCAAGTCTTTTAAAATTTTAGCTCAAGGAGCAAAAATAGGTCCATGTGGACAAGGGGAAGAGTGACATGAAGTTGAAAAGGAGGCCAGGGTCCAGATTCTGGAAGGACTTGTAGATCTTGGAAGGGAGTTCAGATTTTATTCCACCATGTTTATTGAGAAGCCAGGTTTCAGCTTTGTTATTTTTAAAACTTTCCTCTGGCCTCTGTGGAGAAATTATAAGACGGCAAATAAGCAGACTGGAAAAGCAAAATTCAGGTGAAAGATGGTGGTGGCTTAGATGGGGGTGAGGTGCTAGGGATGGACAAAAGGAACATTACGAACTGGCAATCCCACAGGGAATTTCTACAGAAAATTTCCAGATTGTCACCTAGAATTTGACAATATTACAATAAAATACATGAATGGAAATGCGTCAATATGAATCCAAGTAAAAGAGTTAATGAGAAGTCTTTTGTCTATCCCTTTATCAGTTATAAAGTTTGACATCCAATCATTAAATTCAAGTGTATAACAGAAGAAAATACACCAAAATAACAGCGAATAAGATAAACAGGAATAATATTGGTCTTCTGTATGCTTTTCTGAACGTTCCAGGGACATCAACACGGAACAGGGGCAAATATCAGAGAGGCTAAGCAAAGAGGTATGGAGGGTTGGTACTGCTGTGCTGTGGAGGGCAGGCAGTGGGTCTACTCTTCAATGAACACATATACCTTTTATAATCAGTTTTTTAAAATCAATACATATTTTAGATAAAACAAATTTCATTGAAATTCTTCCCATCAACTTGATTTTAAAAAGAAGAGTGGTACTGCTATATTTAAAGTGGATAACCAACAAGGACCTACTGTATAGCACAGGGAACTCTACTCAATATAATGTAACAACCTCAGATACATGTATATGTATAACTGAATCACTCTGCTGTTCTCCTGAAACTAACACAACATTGTTAATCAACTATACTCCAATATAAAATAAAAAGTTTTAAAGAATAAATAGAAAGGAGAGTGGTTCTGATTAGAGACTTTTCTAAATGTTTGATTGTTCTCTAGTTCTAACTAATAACTTTCTCTTTCCTTTGGACCCTCAACATAATTGAACTGATCGATATTTATGTAACAAGAACCATGCTCAAGGCAGATAGTCTAATGTAAGTTCCGCTCACCTGGCTTTCAAGAAGTCTTAGATGCAATTAAATGAGTGGTCTTCAGTGCTAAAAAGAGTTTAAGATTCAAAGACCGATACATACACCATCTTTCTGCGAAAAATAAGGATCACTGAGTCCACAGCAAGAAAATGAGCAGCCGTATAGGGTTCAAAATTGTGTAAAACATTCTGTGGCAACGAAGCTTACAATCTAGATGGGAAGCGAAATCAAAACAGGCCACAAAAGAACAAGAGTCTGAGTTACTTCCGAAGGGAAGTGAGGGACGCGTGGGAGGAGGGTATTAGCTGCGGGAACTGCTGCGGAGGCGCGGGGCGCTCACCTTCACGCGCTCGTAGTAGCTCCCCGTGCGCAGCAGCGCGACGGCTTTGAACTCCGACTCGCAGCTCTGCAGTCTCCGCAGCAGGTGGTCCACGATCCTGTTCACCACCTCCGCCGCCGCAGAGATTTCCTGGCGGCTCAGCCTCAACCTGTGCAGTACCCGCCGGGGCTTCCAGGCGCCAGGCGCCTCCTCCCCTCGCCCGAGACCGGGCACGGGGACCAGCGGGCCGGGGCCGGGGACCTCCACGGGCCCGGGCTGCGGTCTCCGCTCCCGAGCGGAGCGCGCGGTCCCCTCGCGGCGAGATCCAGCCCTCGGAAGGAGCGGCCCCTGGGCCGCGGGAGGCTCGACCTCTCCGGTCCGAGCCGCCGGACCCTCCGCCTGGTCCTCGGCGCGGGCAGCCCGCGCGCGTACCTGCGGCTTCTCCGGGAGGTCCGAGCCGCTCTTTTCCCTCCGGGACCCGGACGCCCTGGAGGGGCCGCGTCTCCGCGCGCTCGGCCGGGCGGCCTCGGGGCCGGCCGGGGACTCGCTAGGCTCGGGCGGGGCGCCCTTCACACTCGCCGCCGAGACCCTGGGGGCGGCGGCTCCCGCCTCCGACGCTGTTCCCGTCGGCTTTCCGCGCCGCGAGGCCATGGCTGGCGCTCTCTGCTCCCCAGAGGGAGACTGGGCTCCGGGAAGAGGCCCCAGGGGGAACTGCCAGCAGTCGCGGTTGGAAATGAAACTTAAAACAGCTGGCGGGAACGCAGCGACCGCGGCGCCGGCGCAGCTCGGAAGACGAGCGCGGGGCTGGGAGGTCACGGGGAGCCACGCCCCCGCAGCTCCCGGAGTCGCCTGCTTCTCCCCCTGCGGTTGAGCGGTGCCGGCGGCTTGGGAATCACGCAAGACCGAACGGATGGAAGCGCAGGACACCTTCGCGAGCTTTGAAAGCGAGACGCATTTGCTGGCTTATCGCTTAAAAACTTTTTTGGGAAAATTATAACACCTCGCACATGGAAGTCGACAGAGAAACTTTTTCAGTGCAAATTTAAATAAAGGATTTTTATTTATTAAAGGGAAATGGAACCTTTTTTTACTAGATGGAATGAGATGTGGATTGACTGTAATTGGAGTAAATAGTTCATATTACTTGACTTTTTAATAGCACGCACAATCTTAAACTGTAAAGTTCTTATCGGTGAGTTTTGGCCAGTGGTTCTCAAAAGCCCATCAAAAAATGGCACTTGCAATTTAAATAATCCATACGCTTCGGCCGTTGTGATTCCAGAGAATCTCAATACAGGCTTTCAAGTATCTATATCTAAAGCCAAATCCTTTACAGAAATAAATATTTGACAGGAAGCCCCTAGGTTTAACATGCCTGGTACTTTTCTTTTTCATCATCCTAACCATTTTAAAGTGTACGGTTCAGTGTGAAACCATCACCACCATCCATCTCAGAACTCTACATCTTGAAAAACAGAAACTCTACCCATTAAACCATAACACACCATTCTCCTTGCTCTCTCCTGCTTCTGGTAAGAACCCTTCTACTTTCTGTCTCGGAATTTGACACTCTAGGTATCTCATGTAAGTGGAATCATACAGTATTTGTCCTTTTGTGGTGGGCTTATTCACTTAATATAAAGTCCCCAAGGTTTACCCATGTTGTAGCATGTGCCAGCCTTCCTTTTTAAGGCTGAGCAATTTCATTGTATGCATGTACCACATTTTGTTTTCCATTCATCTGTCAATGGACAAAAATGCCTTGATTACTTTTTCAAAAGTTTTCTTTGAAACAAGTATTTTGATATACCCTTCTCTTTGAATTGTGATGTAAGAGATGTTTTTCTTCCGTAAAATGGAAGGAGGACTATTGTGTAGTCCGACTTGTTCTCAAGCAGACCAGTTTCAATGAAGAGTAAAATGTAAGTTGAAATGTGGAAAACCATCTCCTTAAAACTGCAGGTGTACTTGGGCTGTTTTCCAGGATGTGCAGGAGTATGCCTATTCCATACTGAAGACCTCTGCTCTATGGTTCTATTTTTGTCCTCCAAAGGTGCCGTGCTTGTCATGGAATCCTGTAAATGCCTCCACAGCTGGCTTAATGCTGTCTTCCAGCTGTTTCCAAAGTCTTCTAAAGTGCACTGGTGTTAGTTTAGCCAAAAACATGCAAGCAACAGAATCAAATACCTCTTCTGCTGACCTATCAAAGGAGGAAAACTTGTTCCTTGCTCAATCTGGCAGCAGCAATCAGTGTCCAAATTATAGAAGCTTATGAACTTTGAGGTGATGTGTGGGTTATCAACTTATTGCCTCTCAGCTCCAAACACACCCTTCAATAAATGCTTTCTGATAAACAACAGAATTCCTTTAAGCATTTCTCTTTTAAAGTGTCCACTATGTTAACTTTTCTCAGTAGAAGCTGCTGGAGGAACATTGCAGGAGGAAGAGGGTTCCTGCAATTTCCAACATAACAGAGGGAGTGTGGAAGGGGATTGGCGGGATGAAGGTCAGACTTCTGGATGTGAGAACATCTGGTAAAGCTTACCCCAGCCACAGGCCTGCACACTGATCTCTGTAGGAACTTACAGCCTTGGCTTGGCCATAACCTATCTACAGCTTACTAGGCAGGGAAACCAAGATTCCCGCCTGGCCTTCATACAGCTACCTGTGATCCACAGAGTCACATACCAGGCATTTGACAGAGGTCTTCTGTGAGACCTCTATGTTGTATAGGCCTCCTGCTCTCTAAAGGCCTCCTGCCCCTGAGTTCTGAATCCCTTCTTTGTTTATTCTTCCTTGGGTACTCTCCCTCAGGCCTAGAGTACCATATATAGTTTTCTTATATAGTTATATACATAGTTATTCTTTTATTATAGTTAATTATTATTATATTAAATATCTCCTGTTTAATCTACTGAATGATTTCTACCTCCTGATTGGACCCAAGCTGCTACAGAATTGGAATTGGGAGTGGTCCCAGGAGATAAACCTCTAAAGATAGGATTTGGGGATTGGTTTGGTTGAGCACTTGGGCTTGAGTGCAGTGCTCAAGGAGAAAGAACCAGCAAAACAGACTGAGAAGGAGTAACCAGAAAAATAGGAGGAAAACCAGAAAATCTTGATGTCTTGGAAGGTAAGTTAAGAAAGTGAATCAAGAAATGGCTGTGAACAAGACATGGAAGCAACCTAAATGTCCATCGACAGATAAATGGATAAAGCAGATGTGGTGTGTATATATATATATATATATATATATATATATATATATACACACACACAATGGAATATCACTCAGCCATTAAAAAAAGAATGAAATACTGCAATTTGCAGCAACTTGGATGGACCTACAGAATATCATACTAAGTGAAGTAAGTCAGATAGAGGAAGATAAGCTATATATCACTTAAATGTGGAATCTGAAAAATAATACAAATGAATCTGTTTAGAAAACAGAAACAGATTCACAGACATAGAAAACAAACTTACGGTTACCAAAGGGGAAAGCAGGGAGGGGGTGGATAAATTAGGAGTATGGGATTAACAGATATACACTGCTATGTATAGAATAGATAAGCAACAAGGATTTACTATATAATACAGGGAATGATATCCTGTAATAATCTATAGTGGAAAATAATCTGGAAATATAGATATAAATGAATCACTTTGCTGTGCATCTGAAACTAACACAATATTGTAAATCAACTATATTTCAATTTTTAAAAAAATGGCTGTAAAGAAGTACCGTATGATCCAGCTACTCCATTTCTGGGTATTTATCTAAAGAATAGGAAAACAGTAACTTGAAAAGACATATGCACCCCTACGTTCATCACAGTATCATTTACAATAGCTAAGATACGGAAACAACCTAAGTGTCCATTGACAGATGAATGAATAAAGAAGATGGGTCTATATATACAGTGGAATACTACTCATACAGTAGTATGAAAAGATGAAATCTCTCCATTTGCAACAACACTGAGGATATTATGCTAACTGAGATGTCAAATAGAGAAAGACAGCATATGATTTTACTCATATGTGGAATTAAAAAAAAAATGAACTAACCAAACCAAATACAGAGAACAGAGTACTGGTTACCAGAGGGAAAGGGGAGTGGGGGGAGGTGAAATGGGCAAAGGGTGTCAACTGTGTGGTGACAGATGGAAACTAAACTTTTGGTGGTGAGCACCCTTCTGTAATATATACAGAAGAAGAAACATAATATGGTACACATGAAACATATAATGTTATAAACCAGTGTTACCTCAAAAAACAAAAACAAAAAAAGAAAAAGAAAAAAAAAGGAAGGAATAAAGGAAGAAAAGAAGAAAGGATGGAAGGAAGAAATGGCTGTGAAGGGAAAAAGCATTAATATACAAAATGTCCATCTTCTTGCCTGTGTGTAAGTTATGTGCTGTACCAGTTTGACCTCTGGAGGGGCTGGAGACTAAGTGACTAGGTCAGTCATGCAGGCACGGAATCATGAGACTCCCAATAAAAGTCCTAGATACCAAGGCATGGGTTAGCTTCCCTGGTTGGCAATACTGTGTGTTGTTACACATCATTGCTAAGAAAACTAAGCACTGTCTATATGACTCCATGAGAGAGACAACTGGAAGCTTGTGCCTGGGTCTCTCCTGGTCTCTGCCCGATGTGCTTTTTACCTTTACTGAATTTAATCTTTCACTGTAATAAACCATAAACGTGAATATAACAGCTTTTCTGAGTTCTGTGAATCCTTCTAACTTAAAACTGAACCTGAGGATGGTTCTGGGGATCCTCAACACAAAAGTTAACAGACTAAGTTCAGCATGAAGAGTTTATTTTCTTTTACAGCAGAAATCCAGTTAATCATATACCTATCCCTGCCTAAACATCTTCTCTTTGGGTCTGTAATTAATATGCCTATAGGAAAGAGAAGGGTTTGATTTAAATATACAGTATGAGAAGGGAATAGTGAAATTGAAAATGTGGGCCTGTGATTCTCTAATCAAAGTCTCAAACTATTGATTTTAAAATACTTATTAATAAATCAGTACATTGTGTAGCCTTTGAAAGTGACATAAACGTTATTTGTCAGCACAGAAAAATGTCCATGATAATCTATTATGTGAAAAAGTAGGTCACAAAACAGTGTATATAAATCAGATAGTATGAGCACATTTTCATTAAAAAATAAAATGTTTATAATGAAAACTTTATTAAAATCCAGTGCTGGCTACAGTGTGATGAAATATTTTTACACTGTTTGTGCAACCTGACACAAAGTTTTTAGAAGGTTAATTTAGCAGCTATCAAAAATTTAAACATTGAGGAGTCCTTTTACCCAGTATTTTTACTTCTAATAAGAGTCCCATAACTTTTAAAAGCTATATGTACAAGGATGATCATAATATCAAAAAATTAGAAACGTGAACTAAGAATGCTGCTTGCCATATGGGTAAAGAAAGGATGTTGCAGCCATCAAGCCACCACATGCCCAGATGGTGAGCCCTGAGGGAACTCAGGATGGAAACCAGGAATGCCCACCATCTAGCAGTCAGCTGCTGCAGCCAGCCCCCAACTGTGCACCATGAGGAGACTCAGGATGAGAAAACACAGGACACTGGCTCCAGACAGCTGAGGTGCATATCTAAGGAATGATTTCAGGGAGACCAGACTTTGCAACTTCCTATACACAGAAAAGTGCTAATTTTACTAACTTGAGATGTCTGGCTTTCTTTAATTAACAATAATCTTTTGATGTTTCAACTTGTCCCTGCCTTTTGTTGCAAAAATTCCTATATATCCTGGCTCCCCCACCTCACCTCTTTGGAGCAGTCTCTCAGAGTTATCTGAGATGCTGTCTCCCTGGCTTGAAGTCCTCAGAATGTCTGCTGAATAAAACATAACTCTCAACTTTTAGGTTCTGCATTTTTTTTTTTTTTTTGAGTCAACAGAAACAATCCAAATGCTCAGTAATTGGAGTGGATTAAATAAACTATGGTTCATATAAACAACTGACTACTTTATTACTAAAAAGTGAGATAGATTCAAATATACTGGCATAGAGATAGTAAAAAATACATTGTTTAAAAAAGAAGTAAATTGAAAAATAATATAATCAGTGCAAAAGTATAAGTATAAAAAATAGGAGGCATTAGCAGCAAATGCTGACAATTATTACAAAGATGAGGGTCGGAAGACCTGATGGAAGTTACGGGTTCCTTAGCCTCAAAGTTATGTATTTCTGTAGGCTTTAAATTGTGTATAAAGTATGCTCATTAGTAACGTAATAAGAAAAAAATTATGTATTTGATAGACTGTAATAATCAGAACAATAAAACTGCCACATGAGTTGTTTCACTATCCAACCAGTCAAAAGTTTCCTCTCTAAGGAGGGTGTTAGGCTGCACCCCCATGCCTGCAAGGCCTCTACTTACCCAGCTTCAAGACTGAAGAAAGAGCCTAAAGTCAGCAGAGACATCAACTGGTTTAATGGATGGAGGAGCTTACCTGTCTGAAGCAACCTCCTGGAGCGACACCCCACTGTGTATGGCCAAGGGCGGGCAGGACACAGAGGCAGTCTGCTCCCAGGGGCAGGGGGAGGTTAGAATTATAGAGGAAAGTAACTTCAGGTTGACTCATTACCAGGGAAACCAGCAGAGGAGCATGCCCCTTGTCAGCCCTTAGCTACACTATCACTAGCTAGGGCCTGGGACAAGTATGTAGCGAGACCAGTCCTGTGAGCAGGGTGTAGGTGGGGCAGGCACTGGTTGAGCAGGGGATGTACAGAGAGCAAGAGAACAGCTACTCTGAGTGGCCTGACCATACAGAAGGTTTTAAAAATATCAACTCGAAAAGGCTAGACATTTAACCTTCAACCCTTCCATTCCCCTAATTAGCCATCACGAATCTTTCATCCACAAATACATTTGAAGGCCTTTGTAATCTATTCCTATTCAGACTTGTCTTCATAAGCAGAAGCCAAGGCTATAGGTGCACCAGAAACTTCACAGAATCTGATAAAGCAAAGTGATCAAAATTATTGTTGGTAGATGGCCACCGGGTGATCTGGGCAGCAATTCGCTGAAAATGACCCAAAAAAGGCTGAGTAGGAGTCCCCGCAAGCCAGAACCATAGGTAATAAAACAGCCTGCGCCCACCAAGAGACGAGGTACACACCCCGCGGGTCACCTGCACAGTTACCTGGTCTCGCTTCACCAGTAAAGTCGCGCCAAACTGCCAATCAGCGGCGACGCCGGGCGCAGACGCGCTACGCTGTGACATCACAACAAGATGGCTGCTCCCTGAAGACTTGCGTTTCGTGAGTGGCCCTCGCTAGTGTGAGGTTCGGAGTTACAGGCTCTGCCTTTCTCCAGCCATGTTCTCCCTCCGACGTTGTGGTCGCTGGGTCGCGGCTTCCTTCACCAAACGGCACCTTCCGTCTGCCCGGTTCGGCGGTGACAGCGCGGCCCCCCGGACTCCGCACTTCGACGTGGTGGTCATCGGCGGAGGACATGCGGGGACCGAAGCCGCCGCCGCCGCCGCTCGGTGCGGCTCCCGGACTCTGCTGCTCACGCACCGAGTGGACACCATCGGTGAGTAGCCGGGTGTGGGGCTTGCCGCAGGACGCAAGCCACCCGTGTCCTCCTCCTCCCTCTCCCGGTGCCTGGTGCGGACAGCCTTTTGCCTCCCTTAAGGCTGGTGAGACTCCTCCCGAATGTGGTTGTAGCCCGATTTGCGTTTCGCAGGTGAGGCGGGCCCGGGCCAGAACTCTAGCCTAGGCTATTCCGTGGACCGTGGATTGTGCTGCTGCTGACAGAATTAGTTGGGGCAGTTTGGGAGGAGGGGTGCCTTGAGAAAAGGGCAAACTGTAAGAATACTGGCTGATACCTTATTTCATTGTTGCTCTTTGCCTTTTACTAGCTTGTTGCTTTGGTTAAAGAGTGAGTTAACGTTATTAGTACTCGTTTGTTAAATGACCATTGTGTTTTTCTCGAGATTTTGTGACGCCCTTTTGAAGAACGGGGGTACTTTTTTTGTTTTGTTTTGTATTCTATATTCCTACGGAGTGTTCATTACCCGGTTTTGTGCTTAGCACCCGACAGTGCCTTTTTGCCCTTTACAGACTATGGTTGGACAGACACAATTTAAAGCAAGACCCCTCTCAAGCCTCATCATAGACACTATCTAGGACATTATCCTGTGAATTATGTATGCCTATGTCTTTCCTCCTGCATTTTGCTTAACAGTGAACAGAAATTGAAATGTTAACTGTGCTTTGTGTACTGAAATACTTTTTAAAACAACCATTCAGCTCATAACTGTGGAGAAATATTCACTGTTAACAGTGATTGTTTTGGAGAGAGGCTGTATGATTACCTAAGTAAAAACCGGGTATTACCTTTAAATAATAATAATTTTAAAAATTGAACAAACAAAAAAGTATTGAACTAAGATGATCATTAAGCAGTATAAATAATGTAGTTCTGTCAAGGATAAAATCAAAACCCATATTCATTAAGTAGTCGTTAATATCCTATAAAAATACCCGTTGTATTTATACCAATACAATATGACCTAAGTTTTCTCTTTAAATAAATAGATTTCAGGGGCTTCCTAGGTGGTGCAGTGGTTAAGAATCTGCCTGTCAGTGCGGGGGACATGGGTTCAATCTCTGCTCAGGGAAGATCCCACATGCTGCAGAGCAACTAAGCCTGTGAGCCACAACTATTGAGCCTGTGTGCCGCAGCTACGGAAGTCCACATACCTAGAGCGGGTGCTCCACAACAAGAGAAACCTCCGCAATGAGGAGCCCATGCACCACAATGAAGAATAGCCCCCCGCTTGCCACAGCTAGAGAAAGCCTGCATGCAGCAATGAAGACCCAATGCAGCCAATAAATAAATAAATTTATAAAATAAATAGATTTCAGAGATATTTTAATAACTCTTATAGATGAGCTTAGTGAATGAGAATTCTGTTTTAAAATAAAGTCATTTTTTAAGGTAATTTGATGTAGTGGAGTATCAAGTATTTCTGCTTGTCCTCAGAAAAATAGCTTTGGCTTAGAAAGTTGAACTTCCATAGAATACAGAATACAGGAATTGTCCTGTTTCAATTCAGTCATATCATCTGCCAATAATGAAATCAGAGGCAGAAAATCTTTTATTTTATACTAACCTGGAAAATAATGCTTTTTGACAAACCATTTTTTGCCATTCATGACAAAAGAGAAAAGTCTTCTGACACTAAACCAGACACTGGCAAGTAGGAACAGGATTACCATGATTCCTCAAAATCAATAAAGATTTACCCCTGGGACTTTCCTGGTGGTCCAGTGGTAAAGAATCCATCCTGCAATACAGGGGTACACAGGTTCGATCCCTGTTGGGGAAACTAAGATCCCACGTGCCGCAGGGCAACTGAGCCCTCGAACCACAACTAGTGAACCTAAGTGCCTCAACTGGAGAAGAGAAAACCCACACGCCACAACTAGAGAGAAGCCCAGGTGCCACAGAGAAGAGCCCACTTGGTACAACTAAACATCTCACGTGCCACAGCTAAGACCCAACACAATCAAAATAAATTAAAAAAAAAAGATTTACCTCTAAGCTGAGTTTAGGTCACATTCCCCAAACACAAAGCCTTCTAGGGAAAAGTGTTTACCTGAATAAATAGTGATTCTATGTCAAAGGTAGGAGGGAAATAATCTACTGCAGTTGTCATCCTGTTTTTACAGTATAGACATTGAGGTACAGAAGATCACTTGGAGCTTATAAGTGGTAAATCTAGGAAGTGAGCCAGATCTCTTGCTCACTTCTAACCCATGCTCCTAAGCACAGCACTATTCAACCTCTGGAGACCAGGAAACTTTTGGAGGGCTTGATGCTGGCTACAGTGGATCAGCAGATTGTTGACATAGCTTTCCCACTCTGTACCTCCCTTAAGACTTGGGAGATTTAAAGAGAAGATATAAAATGTGAATTCAACTTTCAGGAAGCTTATAATTTAATTATTTCTGGAAAATAAGCATAAGGAAAACAGCAGATGGCATTTATGGAAGACGTAATTGATTATAACTGTGAACCAGTACAAAGGGACTTCTTAAAATGATGCTTGATTTAGGAAGGTTTCATGAGGTAGGGATTTCAAAACCACATAGAAAAGGAAAAGGCAATGTAATGAAGTGATAAAAATGTGTCCAAGGGAAACATTCACAAGAAGCTTCCAGCAGTGGTTTATCTTCCAGGATGCCCTAAATAAAACCCTTGCATCCCATTGGGACTTCAGCATTTTTAGTGCTTGCTTCAAGGTTTTTATTTTATCATGCACTCCCTATGTGCAAGATGCTCATATATTTATTATGTTTATGTCTGTTCTCTTTAGGTCAGATGTCCTGTAATCCTTCCTTTGGTGGCATTGGAAAGGGGCATTTAATGAGGGAAGTTGATGCCTTGGATGGCCTTTGTTCTCGAATCTGTGACCAGTCTGGTGTACATTACAAAGTATTAAACCGGCGCAAGGGACCAGCTGTTTGGGGTCTGAGAGCTCAAATTGATAGGAAACTTTATAAACAGAACATGCAGGTAAGAACAGGGCCCAGGAAAAAAAAAAGAAAAAGAACAGGGCCCCAAAACAGGCAAGATTGTAGTGATTGTTTAACTGTTATGTTTCAACTTGCATTCTCTTTTGACAGAAAGAAATCCTAAATACACCACTGCTTACTGTTCAGGAGGGAGCTGTAGAAGATCTTATTCTTACAGAACCAGAGCCTGAGCACACTGGGAAATACCGTGTCAGTGGTGTTGTTTTGGGTATGTACTGCTTATAGGTGATAATAATAGTATCAAACTCCATGTGAGAAGTTTATTTTGAGCAGAGTATGGAGGTGTTTTGCTTACTCTAGGAAATTGTTGTGTTTTCTGTTCAGGCATGAGGAAAACTGTATAAAAAATCATATTTCTCCTCCCATTTTGACCATGAGGCTTAAAGTCTGTACCATCTTATTTTAGGACTCTGTAGCCTGCGTCACTGTGTATTTTCCTCCTGGTATTTCTTAGTTCTGACTTTAAATATTTTTAATTTATTTTTTACAAGATTATTATGTATGTTTTTTATTTGAGTTGTGTATTAATTTTTAAATTAAAATAACATATGCATTTAATTTTTACAGAAATCAAATAGAATTTAAATTTGTATGGAAAACCAATTTATCTCTATTATCTCTCTCTACAGACTTAACCACTTAAATACTGATTGGAAGATTTGTGTGTGCACAGTTAATTTTATTGCTTGGGTGACTCTGTAGTCTAGTGATCAGGGATTGAACTGGCCTTTTTGTTGGGGAGCTCCCAAACATCTTTGTCTGTTAGTCCTCAGGAGAAGAATCAGTCTTCTGCCAGGGGACTGGACTGTTGGCACCTGCTAGCATTCTAGGAACAAAATGGTAGGAGGGGCTGTGCTGGAGAATCTCATCATTTAAAATACAGATATTAACTGATTTTCCCTATTTTAAAATTAATTTTTGTTATAGATTTATTAGTTATTTTGAATGGGGAATACACATACATGGTAAACAATTTAAAGGGGATGAAAGAAGGTAGAGTGAAAAGGTGAACTCTCTCATCTTGTGCCCCAGGCAGCCAGTATCCTTCCTCAGGGGCATTACTAGTCTCTGGTATGGTCTTTCTTTTTGTGCTTTTATATGTGTCTTCATGCACAGGGGGGTGTACGTGTGTGTATGCATGTGTATTACATATATATATTTCTCCCACACGCACATAGCAGTACCATATTATACATACTGTTCTGTACTTTTTTTTTCAACCACTTAATCTGTGTTTGCTCTGCTTTAGGGAGTTATGTTTCTTTCTTAAAAGTCCGTGTTTTTGTTCTGTGATTATTTTAGTAACTATGATTTTATATAATATGCTTAATCTTCTCTCTCTTCTGTCAGGGTTTACAGACTTCCCTATGTTGAACAGTTACTGGTTTTATTTTCATTTCCCTTTCTCTCCCCTGCCTCCTTTCCTTTCCAAATTTGATGATTATATTGTTTTATTAGTGTAAGGTAGATCTGTCTGCAGACAAACCTTTATATGCAGGTTTCAACTCTTGCTCTCATTTTCAGTCCGCAGCTTCATTCCTACATTTCTTATGTTCAGTCCTCCAGTTTCTGAGCCTTTGCAGGGCAAGTTGCTTCATTCTCATCAGTATGTTCTCTTCAGGTTCTTCAGTTAAAGCTTTGTCCCCTCTGCTAAATCAGTTATCATTCTTCCAACCACTTTTTTAAAAATTTTATTTTATTTATTTATGGAGTATAGTTGATTTACAATATTGTGTTAGTTTTAGGTGTACAGCAAAGTAAATCAGTTATACATATACATATATCCATTCCTTTTCCAGATTCTTTTCCCCTATACATTATTACAGAATGTTGAGTAGAGTTCCCTGTGCTATACAGTAGATCCTTGTTGATTATCTATTTTATATATAGTAGTGTGTATATGTTAATCCCATAATCCTAATTTATCCCTCCCCCCCAATCACTTTCTATCTTCTGAAAATAT
Source organism: Hippopotamus amphibius kiboko (assembly GCF_030028045.1). Classification (NCBI taxonomy): domain Eukaryota; kingdom Metazoa; phylum Chordata; class Mammalia; order Artiodactyla; family Hippopotamidae; genus Hippopotamus; species Hippopotamus amphibius. Next base: position 62,638,810 of record NC_080191.1, read on the forward strand.
TTTGAAATTTCTTATCTTTTGACAGGTTCTTTCCCATTACTTCTCCTTGTGCTTTTGTGTCTTTTTTGCCCCTTTATTTCATTTTCTTTGAGTTTTCAGGAGGAAGAATAAATCATGTGAGGTTGTCTGTCATATCTATCCAGAAGTCTAAAATTAATTTAAGAAATTAACTGAGACTATTCTGTGCTGACAAGATTTTAGGAACATGTGAATAGGTGATAATACATTATGTCTTCCATCCCAGCTTTCTTGGATTCTTTTAAAATTTTATTTATTTATTTATTTATTTATTTATTTATTTATTTATTTATTTATTTATTTTTGGCGGCGTTGGATCTTCCTTGCCGCATATGGGCTTTCTCTAGTTGCAGCAAGCTGGGGCTACTCTTTGTTGCGGTGTGTGGGCTTGTCAGTGAAATGGCTTCTCTTACTGTGGAGCACACGTTCTAGGCATAAGGGCTTCAGTAGTTTGGCTCCTAGGCTCAGTAGTTGTGGCGCACAGGCTTAGTTGCTCCTCGGCATATGGGATCTTCCTGGACCAGGGCTCGAACCTGTGTCCCCTGCGTTGGCAGGCAGATTCTAAGCCAGTGTACCACCAGGGAAGTCCCAGCTTTCTTGGATTCTTGAGATTAATAATATATAGCCTTCTTACTGATTTAAAATCTTTTTTAAGTTTCTAAAGACAAAATTTTTCTGTAGTTCTACTACAAAATAATGCGATTCCAATTTGATCCATGGTAACAATAGAACATGAGTTTTATTCTCTTTCCTATCCTTTAGTGGATGGAAGTACAGTGTATGCAGAGAGTGTGGTTCTGACTACTGGGACGTTTCTGAGAGGCATGATTGTAATTGGATTGGAGATGCATCCAGCAGGACGTTTAGGGGATCAGCCTTCCATAGGGTTGGCTCAGACTCTGGAGAGGTTGGGGTTTGTGGTGGGAAGATTGAAGACTGGGACTCCACCCCGAATCGCCAAAGAATCCATTAATTTCAGCATTCTAAACAAGCAGACACCAGATAATCCGTCCATACCGTTCAGCTTCATCAATGAGACAGTGTGGATTAAGGTGAGATAATTTATGAAAATCTGGCTTTAAACAGAGGATATAGACTAACCTTTTATTTTTTGGTAGCAATTCACTTTTCATCACTGTTACTTATGGTGCAAAAAAGGGCTCTTTAAAGGGATTAGCTGATTTGGCTACTTGGGTGTTTCCCCATAAATTCTTTTTTTTTTTTTTTTTTTTTTTTTTTTAGTTTCTAACAATTAATTTATTAGCAAAAGGTTTTTAACAGTTTCCAGCCCAACCCATTGCTTCCTGGCACAGCTTCACCATGCAGATCTCGGGCTTCCCCATAAATTCTTAAATTTCATTACTTTGATAACTTTGCCTATTTAAACTTTTTGAAATAATTTCAGAGAAGTTGTAAGACTGTTAAAACAAACTCCTGTAAACCATTGAAATTCACCCATTGTTAATATTTTGCCCTCTCTCCATATATAGAGACAGATACATGTATATATTTAATGTGTAAAACAACAATATACACATTTATTTTTATTCTTTTTCTTTTCTTGAAATTATTTAAGAGTAAGTTGCAGACGCTTTATCTTGAAATACTTCAGTCTGCATCTCAACTGAGCACAAAGGCATCCTCTTATATATAACCTAAACGCAGTGATGAAATTTGGGGAATTTAACATTGACACAGTGCTGTTATCTAATGTAAAACCCATAGTCAGGGACTTCCCTGGTGGCGCAGTGGTTAAGAATCCACCTGCCAATGCAGGGGACGTGGGTTCAATTCCTGGTCCGGGAAAATCCCACATGCCACGGAGCAGCTAAGCCCGTGAGCCACAACTACTGAGCCTGAAAGCCACAACTTCTGAAGCCTGCATGCCCTACAGCCCATGTGCCACAACTGCTGAAGACTGCACTCTAGGCCCTGTGCACCACAACAAAGAGTAGCCCCCACTTGCCACAACTAGGGAAAGCCTGCACGCAGCAATGAAGACCCAACACAGCCAAAAATAAATAAGTAAAATCCATAGTCAGGTTTTGCTGATTGTCCCAATACTTTTTCATCCCAACTTTTTTTTTCCAATCTAGGAAAATGTAACTGTCATTTGTTTATAATCTGGAACAGTTCCTCAGTCTTTAATGGTACTGATACACACACACACACACACACACACACACACACACACACACATTTTTCTTTTGGCTGCATTGGGTCTTAGTTGCAGTGCATGGGCTTTCGTTGCAGTGCGTGGGCTTCTCTTTGATTGTGGCACATGGGCTCTGTAGTTTTCGGCACATGGACTCTTTAGTTGTGGTTTGCATGCTCAGTAGTTGCAGTGTGCATGCTTAGTTGCCCCACAGCATGTGGGATCTTAGTTCCCTGACCAGGGATCGAACCAGTGTATTATGCATTGGAAGGTGGATTCTTTACCACTGGACCGCCAGGGAAGTCCCAGATACAGGCTACTTTACCTATCCTTTGAATTTAAAAACAAAAACAAAAACTGTATATTGTTTGTTTAGGACTAAGGACTAATTGATGGTCCTAGTTTCTGGTGAGTGGCTCCAAATATTGTTATTTTGAGCAAGTGACTTTTATATTTCACTTTGGTAAAATGTAAATCATGGTGATACTTTCCTAGTGTGTATATTTTTAAACTTTTTATTTTTTTATTTTATTTTTTTTGGCCACACTGCACAGCTTGTGGGATCTTAGTTACCCAACCAGGGGTTGAACCTGTGCCCCCTGTAGTGGAAGCACAGAGTCCTAACCACTGGACCACCAGGGAATTCCCTCTTGACATTCCTGTTTCATCTTTCCTCAACGCTTTGTTCTTGCTGAGTTTTAAAGCAGCAATCCCAGACATCACATCATTTCACTCAGATATACTTTGGTACATGTCTTTAACAAATAAGGACTTTGTAAAAATCAGCCACAATACTGTTATCACACATAGCAAAACATAATTTCTTGAAGACATCATCTGATATTCAGTGCTGAATTTTCCCTAGTTTTTTACAGTTGTTTTTAAATGTTTATTTAAAATGTTTTTTACAGTTTTATTTGAACCAAGAACCAAATAAGGTCCATACATAATATTTAATAATATGTCTTATAACAGTTCCCATCTTTTTTTTTTTTTTTTTTTTTAACTTTTGTATGTGGAAGAAACTGAGTCATTTCTTTTCTGGAATTTCCTACGTTCTAGATTTCTCTGATGTCACCCCTCTGGTGCCTTAAACATGTTCTTGCATCCTCTATATTTCCTGTAAACTGTTGATCTGGAGGCTTGTGTAAATTTAGGTTCATCTTTTGGGTTGTTTTTTTTTTTTTTTTTTGGCACACGGGCTTAGTTGCTCCGCGGCATGTGGGATCTTCCTGGAGCTGGGATTGAACCCGTGACCTCTGCATTGGCAGGCGGATTCTTAACCACTGCGCCACCTAGGAAGGCCATGGGTTGTTTTTAACAAGCATACTTCACCATTAGTATTCAGCATTATGCATAGATTTAATGTCTATAAATAAAGTGCAGATCATGTGTGGAATTTATTTGAACAAGAGGCAAACTAATAGAGAAGCAAAACAGTGTTGTAACTAGTTCCTGTGTTTTAGCCAGAAGATCAGCTGTCATGTTACTTAACTCACACCAACCCTCGAGTGGATGAGATTGTCCTTGAGAACCTTCACCTTAACTGTCACGTTAAGGAAACCACAAGAGGACCACGGTAAGGAAAAAATATCAGTGCCCAGTTACTGTAAGGAATAATGTCGACCCTTTTTTGTTTGTTTCATTAAATTTTTTAATTCCATTGTCCTATTCTAGATACTGTCCCTCCATTGAATCAAAGGTTTTGCGTTTTCCAAATCGTCTACATCAGGTTTGGCTGGAACCTGAAGGAATGGATTCTGACCTCATCTACCCACAAGGATTATCTGTGACGCTGCCAGCTGAATTACAGGAGAAAATGATCATGTGCATCAGAGGCTTGGAGAAAGCTAAAATGATTCAGCCAGGTAAAGAGAATGCCAGCTGCCCTTCAGAATGAGCTAAGCATTGCTTAGCAAATGGTGAGGCCTTAGCCTCAGAAGACAAAGCCCAACATCTGTGCATTTAAAATAGTCTTCGTTTTTGAAGAGCATTTAATGATAATCTTTGCATCTCTTCCTTGAGGCAAATCCAGCACTGTTTTTACTTATTTTTTACCATTTATTCTTTGATCAGGCTATGGTGTTCAGTATGATTACTTGGACCCCCGTCAGATCACTCCTTCACTCGAGACTCATTTGGTGCAACGGCTCTTCTTTGCTGGACAGATAAATGGCACTACTGGTTATGAGGAAGCTGCAGCTCAAGTAAGAGGTTGTTCAGATGTTACTCTCAACAGAAAAGGACTATCTAACTGGTGTTCCTCCTCTTGACGTCTGTTATGATAGCTATATAGAGCTTAGATACAACTCATAACTGTAATAGAAGACTTACTTCTGTTTCAGGGTATATGGAAGTGGCTGCTATATACAGCAGGATTTTAAAAACACTGTGCCTTTATTACTCTTCTCTGAGCTCCTAGGTCTGATAGCATATTTCAATTAGATTTATTATATTGCTTCTGAAATTTAAAAAAAAAAGAAAATTTAGTTCTTTTAACCTAACTTTATTGAAAATTACCCTATTGTTATTCCTTTTTAGCAGAAAATTATGTTATTTTTACTTATAAGTGGGAAAAGGCTAAAAAAGTCTTACAGGTGGATTTTTTAAAAAGATTAGCCCACTTGGGTTTATCAGGAATGTTAGATTTTTTTTTTTCTTTTTTTCTTTTTTTTTGGCTGTGTTGGGTCTTTGTTGCGGCGTGCAGGTTTTCTTTTATCTAGTTCTGGCATACTTGGGCTCTGTGGTTTGTGGCACACGGACTCTCCAGTTGAGGCACATGAGCTCAGGAGTTATGGCGCACGGACTTAGTTGCCCCGTGACATGTGGGATCTTAGTTCCTCAACCAGGGATTGAACCCATGTCCCCTGCATTGGAAGGCAGATTCTTTACCACTGGACCAGCAGGGAGGTCCCAACCTTAGATATTTTTTAAAACAATGAATCATAGCATTCTAAAGTGGTACATTACCCATATTCTGTTTCTGAATAGGGACCACATTTTCTGTCTCTTTTCTTTCCCTTCTGGGCAGTGTCTGCCTTCTTCCCACCTGTGCCATTCTTTTCCAGGTAGTGTCTGAATAGGTTAGCTCTGTTCAGTTCATAATGGCCTTTTAAACATTTCAGTCCTCTTGTAGGGTGTGATAGCTGGAATCAATGCAAGTCTTCGGGTCAGACACAAGCCTCCTTTTGTCATTAGCCGAACAGAAGGATACATAGGAGTTCTGATTGATGACCTCACCACACTGGGCACCAACGAACCATACCGCATGTTTACCAGCCGAGCTGAGTTCCGTTTGTCACTGCGTCCTGATAACGCTGACAGCAGGCTCACGTTCCGAGGTAACTCTTCACTGAGTCTTGGAACCAGATTTCCTCTCCTTTAAGACCTCTTTCATTATACTCTCTCCCTCCCCCTTCTAGGGTACAAGGAAGCTGGTTGTGTGTCCCAACAACGATATGAAAGAGCTACTTGGATGAAGTCTTCTTTAGAAGAAGGCATTTCTGTGCTAAAATCCATTGAGTTTTCGAGTTCCAAATGGAAAAACTTAATCCCAGAGGCTTCTATAAGTATTGGTAAAAGTCTACCTCTCAGGTATGCATTTTTAATGTAGACCTTTCTTACTTTCTTTGGAAAAACGAAATCATTTCAGAGACATTACCTATAGATTCCCTACCTGTACCTTTTAAATGAATGCAGGTATTACGTTTGCTTCTTTTCAAAATCCTTTAAACGTAACTTATCTCTTTATTCACTAATGACAATATATGGTTCTAAGTTATTATTTTTTATTTAATTTCTCTGTGGCTTCCACTGAGCTCTTCTGGGTTTCCTAGGATTTAGAGGGTACAAACCAAGAAATAGAGTGATTTGCTTTCTTTTTTAGGCATGGAGCAGTTGGCATGGTCTCATCTTGCCTGTGAGCTATAGCAGGGAAACTTTGATTAAGCAGAGTGTTACAAATTCTTTGGACTTACTTGAAGAGTACCTTGCTACATTTTAGGATTCTTTTTGTCCTTGTTTTTACTATTCTGGTTAAATGGACTCTAAGTCCAAAGGACATTAATTTAGAGCTTTTTTGCTTCAGAGAGGTGTTCCTAAAAACATTGCATAATTCAAAATCTGCATCTTTCACCACTGATTTTTCCCATTAAAAAAAATGTAAGCTAATTGAGGGTAGGGGTGCTCAGAAGGCATAAATCTACAATCATCATATCTTAGAAGCACACATGATGGCTTGATCTTGTGGCTGTGTCTGCAGTATGTTTTTCCTTTATAGTTTTCCCTTTTTTTCCTCAACCACTATTTTCCTTGTGAGGGGTTTTATAGACTTAAAGGTATACCCATTTTAATGCCACTTTTTATTATCTCTACTCTTTCCAAGTGCTCTCTCCTTAACTAATAGCCAGACATGTCTGTTTGACTTTCATGTCATCACAATGTTTTATCATTTACAATTTTTGTTCCCAAATTTTCATTTTCACGGGAATTTCCCAAAGCACTGGCACCACTGTTAGAGGATAGTAAGTATAGTAACAGTAAGTAATAAAGAACCTGCATAGATTCAGGGAATGGACTGGAGAACTCAAGGTTTGAGGGGGCGGGGGGTGAAGGGGAAGCTGAGACGAAGTGAGAGAGTAGCATAGACATATATATACTACCAACTGTAAAATAAATCCCCAGTGGGAAGTTGCTGTATAACAAAGGGAGTTCAACTCAAGGATAGATGTTGCCTTAGAGGACTGGAATGGGCAGGGTGCGGGGGAGTCGAGGGAGGGAGGGAATAAGGGGATATGTGTATAAATACAGATGATTGAACTTGGTGTACCTCAAAAAAAATAATAAATAAATAAATAAAATGGAAAAAAAATTTTTAATTAAAAAAAAAAAAGAACCTGCATAGTCGTCACCTAAACCAGGGGATCTCATTCACAGGAAAGACAGCCTGGTTCACAAATAAGGGTGCTGGATGTATCTGTTTACCAGCTAAGTGGTACCAGCTAAATGATGAATAAAAATATGAAAAAAGAGGCTGTCAGTTTTATGTTTTACCTAACTAATCCCGTGAGTAGCCATTTTGTTAAGGTGGTTTTTGGGTTTTTTTAAACAATAATTTGGCCAAATGCTTTCCCTGTTATTTCAGGTGTCTTTCCTTTCAGGAGGAAGCCAGGGTCCTGGTCCTCGTGTTTGATTTCAGCAGAATACTTATAATCTCATGTTCAGCCTCCCTAAAAGAACTCACTTTATCAATTCCTATATATATAAAGCTAAAAAGATAGAAAATTGGTCAAAGGACATGTATTGCATCCGTTGCACACATGGCATGCTCTGTGCCAAGCACTGAGAAGTTGAACTGGACTTTGAGCTGGCATTTTGACAGAAGAGATCCACAAATGCATGTGCCCACACACTTCCTGTCATGATTATAGGAAAAGGCATTGACGTGTCAGGTAGCGCAGAAACTGTCTCTTGTGTTCTGTCGAAGTGCGCTAGTTTGTCCTTCTGTGCCAGACCTCTGTACTCTGAGGCTTAGGCTTCATTCATAGCTGTTCTTGAAGTTTGAACCTGAAAACAGCTCCAAGCCTTACAAACAAATTATTTAAAACCTTTTTAAAAGTTAAGTGGTCACAGGCTTTTCTTTGAGGACACCATTCTGCAAGATTCCACAGTAGCTCTTTTTTTGGTTAGTCTTTGGGAGGTGTGTTCGAGTATGTTCTATAATTTCTGAAAGGACAATCCCTTTCCTTTTGGAGTTTAGGGTTATTTGGTTTCATAGTAGCTTATCTGTTGAGGCCTCTGAAGTTAGTTGACATAATTCATCTCATGGAGCACAAAAAAAGTTGACAGGTCCTTGTGGGGAGAGAGTGCCTGGCCTTTCCTGGGCCATCTGAGGAAGAGATGAGGCAGGCATCTGCAGAAGGTGGTGACAGATGACTGTGGTGATAGGATGAGCTGTAAAGAAGGCATCTGGGAGGCTTAGGAGGACTTGGGACCCCGGGATGGGCAGAGCTGACTTTCTGTTGACTTGATAATTAATTGGTTTAATTGGTTTTAGGTGGATGGAGTTGATAAAAAAATCTATTAAAAGAGGGAAAGATCAAAGTAAATAAAAATAAAATTAAGGCAGTAAATGTAGGGAAACTATACAGATCAGTGAGACCTCGTGCAAATCAAACAAAATGAAAAGGAAACTACAGGGTATTTTGCAGTCTTGGAGTAAGCAGGAGATCTCCTTCAGCTGGTTCTGAGCTCACGTGCAAAAGGAAGACGCATTCATAGGACATGGGCTTAGCGTGACTTAGTTGTAAATTCTTAGGGAGTTCAGTCAAACCCTTGTTATCAGAGGATATTCTGTCCTTACAAGAAAGGGAGGACAAATGGATTATTGCAATGCCACCTTTACCAACAACTTCCCCCTTATGGTAAAGGAAGGGAGTTGAGAATCACACGCTAATCTTCTTGAGGTCCTCCTGTGTTGTAGGTGCTGCTGCATATGCTCACTGTACTTGGGAAGAATTAGAAATATATTGATATTATTTATTCTGAGATTTGTATTATTTTCAGGGAATCTTGTTCTTAATCTACCTGATATGACATGGACCCCTGTGTTAATGAAACTTTTATGTATTTGTAGAGCTCTCGATGTTCTGAAGTATGAGGAAGTTGACATAGAGTTGTTGGCCAAGGCTGTTCCAGAGCCCTTGAAGAAGTACACCAGATGTAGAGAGCTAGCCGAAAGGCTGAAAATAGAAGGTAGAAAATACTTTTTTACTTAGAATGTCTGTGTGCTCCCTTTTCCATTTGTGCAAATTATGAATGGGTGGCAGATCCATGAAGAGCTCTATGTCAAGAGGAGCCATTATTACCCTAGGACCAGCATTGTCTTAGGCTCTGACCACTCAGAGTGGGAGTTCCCAGGTAGCATTGCAACACATGGGAGCATGTTAAGAATGCAAAATCTCAGGCTCCGCCCCAGACCCACTGAGTGAGCATCTGCATTTTAACAAGATCCCTAGGTGATTTTTGTGTATATTTCACATTTAGGATGTGCTACTATAGAGCTCTCCTTTAAAAACAACAACAACAACAACAAAAATCTTACCTTTTTTTTCTTTTGAACTTGTTTACATTTTCTCCATCTTAATGTTCTAATAATGAGAAAATTAATGCTATCTTTGGCTTTGAAAATATATTGGAATATTCTTCCCTTAACAAATACTTATTTTGTATCAGGCAAAGAAATCCAGAGTCTGCCCCTGTACTTTATAACATTTGGTGTGCTCTCATACTCTTGGTCGATATATTGACCATCAGAGTCACATGTGACTTCTGGAGTTGCACTGCATTTTTTTTTTAAGTTTTTCTTTGTTAAAAAAATTTCAAATATAAACGGAAATACTGAGAATATCATTAGCATCTGCATTGTGATAAAAGATTTTTTTTCCTCCGGTGGAAAATTTTGTGGAAAAAAAGGCCGGGAACAGAATGAGATGGGGGAGAAGGGTAGGAAAAGCAGCATAATGATAGACTGTTCAAACAGGAAGGGACTTTAAGCTCCTTGGGGACCAGCGAAGGTGGTAAGAATGCTGCATTCCTTCTAGCAGTGACATTTTCTTTCAGTTCCAGAGAGGTCTGTCACCCTGCTATGCTTTGGCTGCTTATATAGGATGACCCAAGTGCTATCGTTCTTCCAGATGATCAGACCCTAGTCATTTGCTAATGTGTAAGAAGTATTGTTAACCTTTTATCTCAACATTGTGATCTTTCTATTGGGTAAAAATTACTTTATTGAACATTTAGGCTGTTAGCATCTGGGAAAAGGTGATTAAATTCTACATTTTAAACTTGGTTTGCAGTTTTACTTTGTCTAGTAAATCATCCAGAATCATTATCATTGTTTATAGGAAACCTCGACTTCAGCCATGGAGTAGCTATTGTTTTGCCTTGTTCTTTGGAGACTCTGACATATATAAAGACTCTAATTTATATCCATGGCTTAAAAGAAACCACACTAGTTTAAAATACAACACATATCAGTGGTTTTCAAATCACTACCTGGATCCTCCACTAGACAAGTTTCTTGAAGACAGAAATCAGTTTCAGATTCTTCTGTGTACTCTCATGTTTTGCTGTATACATATTTGAAAGGTTAAATATGTATCTTTAACATATATATTATCTCTTCATTTTTATTCTGTGATCCTATAGTGTATTCATGAGTCATGAAATTTCATTAGTTTGTTGTACTAATTTGTTGTATGTCGTATAAATCCCTTTACATGTATTATTTCATTTGATACTTAGAAGTGTACTGTGAAGGATACCTATTAGCATTATGTATTAATTTTACAGATAAGTGATAACTTGCCCAAGATCATACAATTGGTGAGTGGCAGAACTGGGATTTGAACCTAGCATGTCTGACTACAAGACCTGTGCACCTCACAACTATACTTCTTTATCACAAAGACCACCATGGGCTTGCCTGGTGGTGCAGTGGTTAAGAATCCACCTGCCAATGCAAGGGACATGGGTTTGAGCCCTAGTCAGGGAAGACCCCACATGCTGCGGAGCAACTAAGCCTGTGTGCCACAACTACTGAGCCTGTGCTCTAGAGCCTGTGAGCCACAACTACTGAGCCCACGTACCACAGTTACTGAAGCTCGAGCACCTAGAGCCCGTGCTCTGCAGCAAGAGAAGCCACTGCAAGAGAAGCCCCTACTTACCACAACTAGAGAAAGCCCATGCACAGCAACGAAGACCCAAAGCAGCCAAAAAATAAATTATTTCAAAAAAAAACAAAAACATCATAATCCAGGCCAGCCCTTAACATTTCTTTAGGGACTTCCCTGGTGGCACAGTGGTTGGGAATCCGCCTGCTAATGCAGGGGACGTGGGTTCGATCCCTGGTCCGGGAAGATCCCACATGCCAAGGGGAGCCTGCGTGCCACAGCTACTGAAATCTGTGTGCCTAGAGCCCATGCTCCACAACAGGAGAGGCCACTGCAATGAGAAGCCCACACACTGCAACGAAGAGCAGCCCCCACTAGCCACAACTAGAGAAAGCCCGCATGCAGCAATGAAGACCCAACACAACCAAAAATAAATAAGTAAATAAATATTATTGGGGGGAGGGAAAGAAAATGGAACAATATCTTTAAAGAAAAAAAAATTTCTAGATAAAGCAGCTGAGGCCCAGGAGGATAATGATGTGTCCATAGTCAGAGGGTAATTTATTGGTACCACCAGGCTCAGGGCTGCCCGTCAAGTGATGGAAGCAGGTGTTGCCAAAACCTTTAGGGAAGACTTGCTTTCTTAAATAGGACAGAATGACCACTTCAAGTTAGGTTTTAAAACAGGTTTTGGTTTTATTTTTCTAAGAACAGAATGCTTTAATTACAGAATAATCGCTGAGTTATCTTTCTAACTTCACTTCTGAATAAAACCTTAGTTAAATTATTTAAATTATGTTACCATCTAAGAAGATCTGCTTCTTAAAATTATAGCTTTATATGGACATAGTTCAGAAAACCATCTTAGAGAAACGTCTTATCTTTAGGACTTAAAATCCAAACCTACAGCCTATTGAAGGAAGTGTTCAACCAAAATTTGCACTGAGGAGGAAAGCAATTTCTTTTTTTACTTTTAATTCTTAGATTTTTGAAATGAAAAGGATGTGGAATAAACTACCAGACAGAATATTGCAGGTAATACACAAGATACTCCCTTTTCTTTATTTTAGCCTCAATGTCCTCCTCTGTGAAAGGGAACACCTACCCCACCTGTCTCATGATGTTGAGATCATGTATGCAAAAGCTGTCTGTAAATTGTTAAAAGCTGTAAAAATGTAAGTTATTCATGTAATCTGCATACCATAACGTAATTAATTTTGTTCACAGCCTCTTATGAATCAGTATTGTTCCATCAGCAACAAGAAATAAAGGAAGTTCAGCGAGATGAAGCTCTCCAGCTGCCAAAGGACCTAGATTATTTGACTCTCAAGGATGTATCTTTGTCCTATGAAGTTCGAGAGAAGCTACATTTCAGTCGCCCGCAGACGGTAAGAAAATAGGCAGTGGATGGGAATAGGTCATAAAAAGCCAGTGCTTTAATTTTTAAAACCTGGATTTACAGTGGCCACATAACTAATGTTTTATTTCATCATAAAAAGGTTAACCTCTTATTTTCTTATTGTTTTTGTATGACAGATATTAGTATGTTTTTATGAGATGAAAAAGCTTAGTCTAAATAAGTAACTAGAAGTCAAGAATTGGGTTGATTATAATTATCCTCTAGTCCCAACCTTGTGCTAAACCATCAATGCAAACTGTATATACGCATGACTTAAAAGAAACAACTTTAGGTTAAAATAGAATACATATCAGTGGTTTTCAAATCACTACTTGGATCCCCCCCAGGGGTACTATAGTGTTGTGTTGGGAGCCACTAGGAGGAAGAAGGGGGACAAAGAGGTCCCCCCTCAGTGTTCCTGCTTGTGTGTGTGTGTGTGTGTGTGTGTGTGTGTGTGTGTGTGTGTTTTGCATTTGCGTGAGTGCATGTGTACCCAGCTGTAAACATCTGTTAAAAACTTTGTAGTTTTGGACTTGTAATAAATATTTAAAGATAGGTAGGCTGTATTTACTGATTCTGAGACATTTTAACGCCTCTGAAACTGAGTTGTGTCTTAAAAACTGATGGTGTATCATAGTTTAATGGGCAGTGGGTTGGGTTTGTTTTTGGTTTTGTAGTGGTTCCTAAGATAAAGGGGCATTTAACAAAACCGTAGTCTGCAAAAATTTTTGAAAAAAAAAAGATTTTTAAAGGGAGGGGTGATTTCATCAACTTAACATGGTAGCTGGCAAAGAGGCCTTAAGTTTTTTGTTGTTGTTTTTTGTTTTTTGTGGGTTTTTTTGTTTTTTTTTAATAAATTTATTTATTTATTTGTTTGTTTATTGGCTACGTTGGGTCTTCATTGCTGCACACAGGCTTTCTCTAGTTGCGGGAGCAGGGGCTACTCTGTTACAGTGCACGGGCTTCTCATTACAGTGGCTTCTCTTGTTGTGGAGCATGGGCTCTAGGTGCATGAGCTTCAGTAGCTGCGGCACATGGGCTCAATAGCTGTGGCTCACTGGCCCTAGAGCACAGGCTAAGTAGTTGTGGTGCACGGGCTTAGTTGCTCCGCGGCATGTGGTATCTCCCTGGGACAGGGATCGAACCCGTGTCCCCTGCATTGGCAGGCAGATTCTTATCCACTGCGCCACCTAGGAAGTCCCAGGCCTTAAGTTTTGTAACTGAAGCCTATTCATTTTGGGTTATGTTTTTGTGGATAGTCATGGGCTCCACTGCCCAATATGATAGCCATTGGCCAAATGCAACCATTTACATTAATTAAAATTAAATAAAATAAAAAATTCAACTCTTTAGTCATACTAGCCACATTTCAAGTGCTCAGTAGCCACAAAAGGATATTGGCTACTGTACTGGACATTTTTACTGTGCAAATGTTATAGAAAATTTCCATTATCACAGAAAGTTCAGTTGCATAGAATGGGTCATTGGAGTTCAGATTTATCCAAAATTCTAAAATACAAAAAGCTCTGACAAACGTTTGCTACAGACTCATTTGGTACTAAAACAGACCTGAACTGATATGATGTCTTTATACCACTTGGAGTGAATAATTCATACATTTCACTGTAAAAATATAGTCTGTTGTATATTTATAAAAATATATACAACAGAAATATTCCTGAGATTAATTATAGGTGCTGCCCAACACACTGCTAGTGATGTTAAATTAGTTTAACGTAAAGGTTAGGTACTCTAACATCTGTTAGTTATGTGATTTTGGACAGGTCATTTTAATGTCTCAGCCTGTTTCCCCTGTTTGTAAAGTGAAGATATTAATAATAACCACATTTCTTTTGACGTTATTTTGAGTTATTTTGAAGATACAGTAAGATAATGGTTTTGAAAATATAAACTATAACATACAGATTGTTATCAGGAGGAAAATAGATTTGCTTATAATTGGCATAGCTCATTTATGTTTCTCTTATGGTTTTAATTCCTAGATTGGAGCTGCCAGTCGTATACCTGGAGTGACACCTGCTGCCATCATCAATCTGCTCAGATTTGTGAAGACCACTCAGCAAAGACAGGCAGCTCTGAAAAGATTGCCAAAAACTGATCATGTATGTGATACAGACAGACTTGAAGAGAGACAGTTATAGCTTTCCATTCATAGAAGAGTTTTAATCAGTACAAGAGTATAGATAGAAGATAAGTATTTCTATTAAGTACCTGTTATAATAACTTTATTAGGTTATTATGGCTTTGTCATTAATTTATGAATAGGAGAGAGATTATCATTGTGCTTTTTGTGTATCTGAAAAAATAGTTATAAACTCTTTCTTTCAGGTGCTTTAATTCAGTAAGCCTATTAATATAAGTTTGGGCAGTGTTCATCAGAGATACAGTGGAACTAAAACTAAACCTGAAAAAAAAAATCTCAGCGTGCAGATTTGCCTGCTCATAAGGACTTTGTCAGTAATTCCCTGGCAGTCCAGTGGTTAGGACTCCAAGCTTCCACTGCAGAGAGCCTGTGTTGGATCCCTGGTCAAGGAACTAAGATCCTGCAAGCCAAGAGGTGTGGCAAAAAAAGAAAAGGTTTTCTTTTTTAATTAAAAAAAATAAGGACTTTGTCCATTAAACATACCAAATTAAAAGTCTTATCTTTCAACTTGTTTTGAAAGTTAGCAGGGACTTCCCTGACAGCACAGTGGTTAAGAATCCGCCTGCCACTTCCTAGGTGGTGCAGTGGTTAAGAATCAGCCTGCCAATGCAGGGGACACAGGTTCAATCCCTGCCCCAGGAAGATACCATTGCCACGGAGCAGAGGAACTAAGCCTGTGCACCACAACTGTTGAGCCCATGTGCTGCAACTACGGAAGCCCATGCACCTAGAGCCTGTGCTCTGCAACAAGAGAAGCCACCACAATGAGGAGCCCACGTACCACAATGAAGAGCAGCCCGTGCTTGCCGCAACTAGAGAAAACCTGTGTACAACAACGAAGACCCAACACAGCCAATAAAAAAATAAAAATAAACAAATAAATTTATTAAAAAAAAAAAAAGAATCTGCCTGCCAATGCAGGGGACATAGGTTCCATCCCTGGTCCAGGAAGGTCCCACATGCCACAGAGCAACTAAGCCCTTGTGCCACAACTACTGAAGGTTCGTGCTCTAGGGCCCATATGGCACTGCTGAATCCATGAACTGCAACTACTGAAGCTTGTGCACCTAGAGCCTGTGCTCTGCAACAAAAAAAGCCGCTGCAATGAGAAGCCCACACACCACAATGAAGAGTAGCCCCTGCTCGCAGCAACTAGAGAAAGCCCATGCACAGCAATGAAGACCCAGTGCAGCCCCCAAAAAAGAAAAAGCAAGTTAGCAGTCTTCTGCTTGGTTAGGTTAGGTTAGGAGGCAGTTTTAAAGCCCTCAAATTCTTTTTTTTCTTTTAATTATTTATTTTGGCTGTGCCAGGTCTTAGTTGAGGCACTCAGGATCTTTGTTTCTGCATGCATGTGGGATCTATTTCCCCGACCAGGGATCAAACCCAGGCCCCCTGCATTGGGAGCGTGGGGTCTTACCCACTGGACCACCAGAGGAGTCCCAAAGCCCTCAAATTCTTAGGGCTAAAAATTTGAAACTATACAAAATCATCCAGAATCATTCAGCTAATTTCCATGTAGAGTGAAAGTCAACTGCTAGGGTTTCTGTACTTCTGCAGGAAATCCTCAACAGTAACTGACTTTGAACATTAATGAAAACCCTATAAAATAGAAAGATTGGAAATCATCATAGTTTCCTATCTTCCACAATGTAGAAAACTTTTTGGTAACCTAAAATAGAGTAAAGGTAGTTATTTTATATCAAAGAATATTTTCTTATGAAACTGTCAGGGCCACGATTTCTTAACATTGAAGACAAATCCATAGTAACTGGTGACTAGTGTTCCCTTGTTTAAAGTCAGAACTGACAGAAAAATCCAAGTGATGCAGACACTCCAGTTCCTCTCTAGTACTCCTGCGATACACGTGGTTACAAGGGTTAGGTGGAGTCACCAGCTGGACTTTTGGCTTCCTCCTCAGACACCTCGACCTTTCTTCATTGACTAGAGAATGAATGTACCCAAGTGGGCAAGAGGGCCCCACTTATCCCTGGAAATGCCAACTCAGGTCTTTGGAATCTGTCTAGGGAGAAGCTCCCATGTCAGTCTCAAGCCAAGGCAAGTACTTTAGACAGTTCCAAGGGCCCTGAAGTCACTTTGGTTACAGATCTATGTGTTAAGCCTGATTATGGGTGTGGGGCAGGTATCTTATTGCTGTAATCATATATAGCTTCTTGGATGTAGCTCAGTTTCCATGGATTTGTTTCATCTAATTTTGTCTTTCCATAAAGCTGTCAAGATCAGTAGCAAATAAAAAGTATTTGTAATGCTGGATCATTTAGCAATGATGAATTCTTTTTAATACTTGATTTAGTTATTTCAAAAAGTGGTAACTTTTCTTTTAGTTATTATGGCCATTCCGAGGCAGAATTCTTACTACAGAGGCTTACTGAGTACAAGTCTGTATTGTATTTGTTAAAAGAAGGTATTTTGTGCTACCTGTTTAGTACCAGGTGGGAAACCACTGTTTGTAAACTTTTTTTTTTTTCCTGGCTAATTGCAGGAGTAAAAGCAGTGAATGGGGTGCTTACTGAATGGGATATAACAAAAATTTGAGGAAATAAAAAATTCCTAAATGCTTTGAAAAATTCTCAGCAGCTGTAATTTGGGCCTAGTGACACTACACAAAGAAATTTAGGTTTTACAAAGTGGTTCCATTACAGTAGTAACTATCTCACTGAAAAATGTTTGATTGAAAACATTTGTTTTAGGTTCTGCCATTTAGTTTAGGATGTGAAACCTCTTTAAATCCACAATTTAAAATATGCTAACATATACATATTGCACAAAATTATCTCACTTAAAGGAGTATTTCAAAACAGCCTACCTGCTGGTGCTGCTAGCCAGAAGCGGTACAGACTATGATACCCTAAGAAAAATCAGCTAAAAATGTAACCTTAGTCCAGTTACTTCATAGAAATTCCCCAACAATGACAACAGTCAGCCTCCAACAGCAGTTGGCCTTGTGATTTCCTCCACCCACCACAGACCACATTGCCGGGTAGTTTGAAAAGCTGGGTATGTACTAAAGTTCATTTCAACAGGAACACCAAAATTAAAAAGAGGAAATGACTAAGAAACACTAAGCATCTGTCAAATCATTGGTTGAAGCGGGTGGGAGGGAAGATGAAGATAGGGACCTATGCTAAATTATACCATCACGGCCTTGAATTATGATGTTACCTTATAGCCAAGAGTTTTTATTACTGATTGTTTTAAAATATTTTGTCATTTTTAAGTTTCAGCCTCGATTGGAATAGCCATGGCTTTTCCTCTTCAGAAGTTTCAACTCCTAGAAGAATGCCCTGTTTAGGAGAAGTGGTCAGAAGTACCAGGAAAGCCACCAATAGAGACTAGGGGTTCATTCAGAGCCGGCACAGCTGCTTATACTGGAAGGCATACCAGACGATAAACTGTTTCCCCAGGCTGCCTCCTCATAATCTTCTGTTGTTGCACTTACTTCATCCACCTTAATTTTTAATATGTGTCTTGCCTTAACCTCTTAAGGACATATAAACCTCTTCAGTGCAGGCAATGCCATAGTTATAGACACTCAGGACAGAACTTTTTTGAATGAATGAATGAATATTACTAAAGGCAAAAGATGGCAAAACTAAAACTTAACTGAATAATTAAATGGGACAAAAAGACTTATGACATATTAAGAACTGCATACTTTCGTGTTTGCCTGTCTCTGTCTCCCTCACTCTTCTGTCTTCACTTTCTCTTCAGCTTCATTTCCTCTCTATCTTTCTGTACTGTTATTCCTGCTTTTCACTGCTCCTAATATGATATTAAAGCTTATTTTTTACATTCATTTTATTTTATTAAGCAGAAATTTAGTATTTCCTAATTTAAAACCAGATTAAAGACACAGTCGAGGGACTTCCCTGGTTGTCCAGTGGTTAGGACTCAGCGCTTTCATTGCCAGGGCCCAGGTTCGATCCCTGGTCAGGAAACTAAGATCCTGAAAGCCATGGGGTGTGGCAAAAAAAAATTAATAATAAAAATTTAAAAATATATGGGCGAAAGATTTTTTTTTTTGAAAAACAAATCTTTATTGTATACACATATACATAAAAAAATTCCCAGGCTTCCCTGGTGCTCAGTGGTTAAGAATCCGCCTGCCAATGCAAGGGACACAGCTTTGAGCCCTGCTCCAGGAAGATCCCACATGCCACGGAGCAGCTAAGCCCATGAGCCACAACTACTGAGCCTGCACTCTAGAGCCCACATGCCACAACTACCGAAGCCCATGCGCCTAGAGCCTGTGCTCTGTGACAAGAGAAGCCACCGCAGTGAGAAGCCAGCTCACCACAACGAAGAGTTGCCCCCATTCTCTGCAACTAGAGAAAGCTCACACGTGGCAACGCGACCCAATACAGCCAATAAATAAATTTAAAAAAAATTCCCCCCAAAGATGCTACTCTCTCATTTCCCCATCTTCTTCTTTAACACCTCTGATACAAAGGACATTATTACACCTTATTAAAATTTCAACCAGATGTCCAGACAATGCTCCGTCTATGTATTCTGTGTTTGCAAGCTGTGTGTTCATACAGCCATCTACAGACACCAGGTAGCCTTTGTACTCCATTCCCCACTTAAGCTTCACCATTACTGGCTTTCCTGTTAATCCACTGAGGAAAGGGATTGAGGGGCAAACTCATCGAGACTACTGCTGCAGTAGTGGGAAAATGCCGCAGGCTACTCTCCATCGACCCAGCTGTTGTCCGACCCTTGTGACTGGAGTAGCCACAGCAGGGCCCCAGCCATGGAGCTTCAAGAGAAACGGCTGCCAAATCGCAGCATGACCTTTCACCTCTGACTGGGCAAAAGATTTAAATAGACATTGCTCTAAAGAAGATATTGGGCTTCCCTGGTGGTGCAGTGGTTAAGAATCTGCCTGCCAATGCAGGGGACATGGGCTCGAGCCCTGGTCCGGGAAGATCCCACATGCTGTGGAGCAAATAACCCCGTGTGCCACAACTACTGAGCCTGTGCTGTAGAGCCCACGAGCCACAACTATTGAGCCTGCATGCCACAACTACTGAAGCCCACACACCTAGAGCCTGTGCTCTACAGCAAGAGAAGAAGCCTGCGCACTGCAACAAAGAGTAGCTGCGGCTCTCTGCAACTAGAGTAAGCCTGCGCACAGCAATGAAGACCCAACGCAGCCAATAAATAAGTAAATAAATAAATAAACTAAAAAAAAAGATATGCAAATGGCCAATAACCATGTGAAAAGACGCTCAGCATCACTAGTCATTAGGAAAATGCAAATCAAAACCATAATGAGGGACTTCCCTGCCTATCCAGTGGTTAAGACTCTGCCCTTCCACTGCAGGGTGTGTGGGTTCGATCCCTGGTCGGGGAACTGAGATTCTGCATGTGGCACAGTTCGGCCAAAAAAAAAAAAAAAATGAGATGCCATTTCACACGTTAGGATGGCTAACAGAAAATAACAAATGTTGAGAACACTGTGGAGAAATTAGAACACTTAGAACTGCTGGTGGAAATGTAAAATGGTGTAGCCACTTTGAAAAACAGTATGACACTTCCCCCCCAAAATTAAAAGTGGACTTACTGTATGATCCAGAAATTCCACACCTAGGTATATATTCAAAAGAACTGAAAGCAGTGTCGAAGACCTGTTCAAGGGTCATGTTCATAATAGCATTAATCACAACAGCCAATGGTGGAAGCAACCTGTGTCCATCAACAGATGTATGGATAAACAATGTATATAAATACAACGGAATATTTCTCAGACTTTAAAAGGAAGCAAGTTCTGCCACACACTACAACCTGGACAAACTTTGAGGACATTATGCTAAGTGAAATAAGCGAGTCGCAAAAGGTCACATACTGTATGATTCCACTTACATGAGGTACTTAGAGTAGTCAAATTTACAGAGACAAATTAGAATGGTGGTTGCCAGGATCTGCGGAGAGGGAGGAATGGGGAGTTATTATCTGATAGACAGAGTTTCGGTGTTGCAAGATGAAAAGAGTTCTGGAGGAGGATGGTGTTAATGGTTGCACAACAATGTGAATGTACTTAATGCCATTTCACACTTAAAAATGGTTAAGATGTTAAATTTTATATTGTATTTTATCACAATTTTTTAAAGCCAAATGAATTAACTTGTATATGTATCTCAGACTCCAAAACCTGTTTAATTTATTGATAATTTATCCCCTTCTAAAAATATAGTTGAGACATTTTAAACAGAACAGTTCAAGCTTAAGGATTAGCTGAGGAAAAGGCAAATTATATTTAAACATTAAATGCCAGTTCTTTCTGTCCCATCAAGGGGACCAGAAGAAAACTTTGTCCTGTTACTAAAATCTAAGAGAAATTTATCACATAACCCCCTAGGGAAAATAATGCTTTTCATTAGTGATTTTATAAAAGATAAGAGTAGCTACTACTTAATAATGTTTACTGTGTGTCAGATAAGAAGTTAAGAGCTTTACCTGGACTACTGCACTTTACCCCGTGATAAAGCAGTTCCTGTTCTAAAGACAAGAGAAACAAGGCTTGGAGATATTAAGAAACACTGCTGATTGTCTTCCCAATAACCGTGTCTGTGCACTGCCCTCTTCCTTGAAAAAGAACCATGATTTTGTTCACTCTTTCCTTCCACAACCCCAGGCACTAAAACTCTTCATTAGTTTAAACCAATCTTGGTCACTGCAGCCCCTCAGCATTTGGTCTAGGCCTGAGGCTGGTGTGCAAACTGACCCAATAAATTGCAAAAGGAGTCTTCTGAGTAGCACCTTTGCCCTTTAAAAGGGCACCACTTTTTTTTTTTTTTTTTTTTTTTATTATTATTTTATTTTATTTTTTTGGGGGGTACACCAGGTTCAATCAACTGTTTTTATACACATATCCCCATATTCCCTCCCTTCCTTGACGCCCCCCCCTCGATTCCCCCCCACCCTCCCTGCCCCAGTCCTCTAAGGCATCTTCCATCCTCGAGTTGGACTCCCTTTGTTATACAACAACTTCCCACTGACTATTTTACAGTTGGTAGTATATATATGTCTGTACTACTCTCCCGCTTCTTCTCAGTTTCCCCTTCACCCCCCGCCCCCTCCCATACCTCGAGTTCTCCAGTCCATTCCCTGTATCTGCTTCCCTGTTCTTGTCACTGAGTTCATCAGTACCATTTTTAGATTCCGTATATGTGAGTTAGCATGCAATATTTGTCTTTCTCTTTCTGACTTACTTCACTCTGTATGACAGATTGTAGTTCTATCCACCTCATTACATATAGCTCCATCTCATCCCTTTTTATAGCTGAGTAATATTCCATTGTATATATATGCCACATCTTCTGTATCCATTCATTTGTTGATGGGCATTTAGGTTGCTTCCATGTCCTGGCTATTGTAAAGAGTGCTGCAATAAACATTATGGTACAAGTTTCTTTTGGGATTATGGTTTTCTTTGGGTATATGCCCAGGAGTGGGATTACTGGATCATATGGTAGTTCTATTTGTAGTTTTTTAAGGAACCTCCAAATTGTTTTCCATAGTGGCTGTACCAACTTACAGTCCCACCAACAGTGCAGGAGAGTTCCCTTTTCTCCACACCCTCTCCAACATTTGTTGTTTCCAGACTTTGTGATGATGGCCATTCTGATTGGTGTGAGGTGATACCTCATTGTGGCTTTGACTTGCATTTCTCTGATGATGAGTGATGTTGAGCATCTTTTCATGTGTTTGTTGGCCATCTGTATGTCTTCTTTGGAGAAATGTCTATTTAGGTCTTCTGCCCATTTGTGGATTGGGTTATTTGCTTTTTTGGTATGAAGCTGCATGAGCTGCTTGTATATTTTGGAGGTTAATCCTTTGTCCGTTGTTTCATAGGCAATTATTTTTTCCCATTCTGAAGGTTGCCTTTTAGTCTTGTTTATGGTTTCCTTTGCTGTGCAAAAGCTTTTAAGTTTCATGAGGTCCCATTCGTTTATTCTTGATTTTATTTCCATGATTCTAGGAGGTGGGTCAAAAAGGATGTTGCTTTGATGTATGTCAAAGAGTGTTCTGCCTATGTTTTCCTCTAGGAGTTTGATAGTGTCTGGCCTTATATGTAGGTCTTTAATCCATTTGGAGTTTATTTTTGTGTATGGTGTTAGGAAGTGTTCTAATTTCATTCTTTTACATGTTGCTGTCCAATTTTCCCAGCACCACTTATTGAAGAGGCTGTCTTTTTTCCATTGTATACTCGAAGGGCACCACTTTTTAAGGTGATGAATATGTTCTGAAATTAGATTATGGTGATGTTTGTACAATTTTGTGAACATACTAAAGACCATTGAATTGTACACTTTAAAAGAGTGAGTTTTATAGTATGTGACATATATCAGTAAAGCTGTTGAAACTCTGAAGGAAGTATGTATGATTGGCAAGCCTTGAACAATGATTCTTAAACCTAGTTGAATCAGAATTCCCAATAGAGCTTGTAAAAGTAGCTGGCCAAGCTTTATCACATGCAATTCTGATTCAGTTGCCCTAGAAAGGTCTTGGCATCTATGTTTAACAAGCTCCATAGGTTATTCTGATGCTCAGCCAACTTTGAGAATCACTGGCTTGCCTTCATAAATATGCATTGTCTCAGTGGCTTGTAGCAGAAACAAAACTGTATTAATTTTAGTGTGTTCTGGCTCAGGAATCTAGAATACAAATAGTTTGTATTGTTGAAGTACTAGAGCAGTTCAGTTGTGCAGAAAAGTGAACTCACATTCTGTTACAGAAATTCAAGTCTAAAAGCTATTCCAGCTTCCAGTGAGATGTGGGCTATGATGATTTATGCGAAAGACCAAATTTTTTTCAAATGTAAACTTTGGGCCTACTTGAATGCCTATGAACAAGTATATAGGTTGAGATCCTATGCTTTGATGCCATAAAGAAAGAATGCAACTATTTTGATCTAGAACCTCACTTTTATTTTTTTGGCTGTGCCTCTCGGCATGAGGGATCTTCCCTGACCAGAGTTCGAACCCATGCCCCCTATATTTGGAGCATAGAGTCTTAACCACTGGACCACCAGGAAAGTCCTCACTTTTGACTGTCACTGACCTAGATCAACATTTTTCAGACTACTGGCTGCAATTCACTATCTGGCCATGAAATTAATTTTTAGGTAGTAAGGTAGGTAGTAAGTACCATTCTCTGAAACTTTTGTTTCAGTAATTCATACACAAATTATATTTCATCAGTTTTAAGATGCATATTTTTTCTACATATATCATCTCAAAATTGGTGTTATGTCCATTAATCAATATCTTACAATTATAATTGGCAGCATTTGTGATTTCCAACTTAAAACATCTTAGATGCAATGAAATACGATGTGTGTTTGTACTGTGTTACAATAGAAAATATATTTCTTACTGTGAATCCTAATCCAAAAAGTTTGGAAAAGACTAATCTATTTGAATAGCACTACTCCCTGATGGGAAAGCCTCCAATACATAAGGATTCTTTTACATCTGTGTATTCCTCAAAGTAAATTTTTCTAAAAAGCTTTTAAAAATGTCTTATTGGTCTCTTCCTATTGCTGTACCTTGTTAAGTGATGTGATTAAAATGTAATTCCAAGTTGCTGTTGAGCATGGATCTCAGGTATTCTGACTTCACAATGCCTTTCTGTCACTTTCAAGTGGGTTTTTTCCTCCTAAGGAAATGTCCCCCTTTCTTTATCCAGAGGTCCCCCACTGGATAAGAAGTTTCTCCATCCCTCTTAAACAATCTAGGGTAGAAGTCTGTTTCTTTGGCTTAACCTTCAGTTCCCACTCCCACCCTTTGTAAGACCATTTCATGCTAAGCATTTATGGAGTTACTCTGCTTTTCACGTTTGCTAAACTATTCTTTAAAATCAAGTGCCTCATAATTCATTTTTAGTTAGTTGCTCTTTGAATTCTCTTTTAGAGTTGGTCTATACCCTTTTAATACAGGGGCAATTGAAATTTTAAAACATATGAATATACATAAAAACACACTGCCTAAATTTAAAAGGAAACATTTCTAGACTACACCTTATTTCACACAAGATCAGACTGTGTATGTGTATGCAGGTATGTGGTGTTTCAAACAATGAAAAGAAATTTACTAATTTTATTTCCAGTTATACACAGAACAACCTTGGGGGTGGGGGGCAGTTTAACAAACTTCAGAGACAGGTGTCAGAGCTTTGAAGAAAAATACCTATAAGAAGTTATATAAAATGTGAGAAATTGAGTTCCAAGAGATGCATTCCCTAACCTCAGTATAAAGACTTAGTATATATGCTTTCTATATCCAACCATGACTGAATAAATACCACCTCATTTCTCATTAGACATTTACTGAGTTGCTAGTTTCTACACAGAATCCTGTAGGAGGCTAAACAGAGAAGTCCAAAGGGTCAGTCAGGAAGGTAGAACAACAGCTAAAGTGAGAGGCTACAGGTCAAGTCTGGGTCAGGCCCTTCCTTTGTTGGAATGACATAGCTGTACCCCTTACATCTAAATGTTTACAACTCAGGCCTCAGGAAACGTTGCAGATGCCCTCTCCAGCAGGCTGAGAGGACCACATCCTCAGCTTCAGTGGCCCCAGACAGCACTGGAAGTCAAATTCAAACTGCTTATGTGGCAACCCTACAGTATAGTGCAACACAAACTAGGGTATTCTCTCAACCACACGATTTTACTGAAAATTCCAAGTGGAATTTTTTTTTTTTTTAATATTAGTGATCTGTTGTTTAACCTCTGGAAACCACACTTGTAGGATCATACCATGGTGTCTTGTCTTGGCTTTTGCAGCCAGTTACTCTCACTAGAATGAACAAAACTATCTACTTTGACTATGTCTATTTTAAAATCTATTTGGCTTTACACGGTAATAACCTATATTCTACATAATGTCTCAAAATAGATTGTGTTAAAGGCAAAATCCAAACTCTATGTTGGAAAGTTTGACAAAAACCCAAAACTACCTGAACTCTTTTAGGAAAACCATGACTGGTTAAACTAGAAAATGTAAATTCCTAATACAAAGATTTTACTCCCACCTCGACTTTATTAAGTGGCAGAGCAAATTCTTTTTGTCTGCTCATAAAGGGGAAGTAAATTTAAAGCTATCACCTACCTCACCTTGCTTTAACCAAACATTTGATAAAATTTTCATTATGATTACCTTGTGATTAAAATGGTAAAGTATGGCATAAATTATAGTATTATTATGGTTGAGTTTGCAATTGGCGAGAACATCAAAATCAAAGAGCAGTTCTCTAGTGCAATATCACAGTTCCATGTTTTTGGACCTGGTTTGTTTAGTGCTTATCAACAATAAGTAAGACTACAGAAACATAAAATATTAGATGTGTAAATGACAAAGCCCACATTTTTATTTAACATGCTAGGTAGCAGTCTCCAAATTCAAAATTATCTCAACGAAATGATGAAGTATAGCAGAGGTCTAAATATAAACTCCCAATATTTGAGTTTTTAAAATTAATCACACAGTGGTGTCTTGGGTTGGGTCCTGGGACAGAAAAAGGGCCATTAGTAGAAATAAGCTGGCAAAATCTGAATAAAGTCTGGAGATTTAACAGTAACACCCAAAGTTGGTTTCTTAGTTTTGATAAATGCTCTATGGTAATGCAGGATGATAACAGCAGGGGAAATTAATTAAGTGGTATACAGGAATTCTTACCTACCTTCACAACTTTTCGATAAATCTAAAGTTATTCCAAAATAAAAGTTTATTTGTAAAAAAGAAAAAATAGGACTTCCAAACAGTAAATTTTGGAGAGGGTGTGGAGAAAAGGGAACACTCTTGCACTGTTGGTGGGAATGTAAATTGATACAGCCACTACAGAGAACAGTATGGAGGTTCCTTGAAAAACTATAGAGTTACCATACAACCCAGCAATCCCACTACTGGGCATATACCCCAAGAAAACCATAATTCAAAAAGACACATGTCCCCTAATGTTCATTGCAGCACTACTTACATTAGCCAGGTCATGGAAGCAACCTAAATGTCCATCAACAGGTGAATAGATAAAAAACATGTGGTACATATACACTGTGGAATATTAGCCATAAAAAGGAACCAAATTGGGACATTGGTAGAGACATGGATAGACCTAGAGACTGTCCTACAGAGTGAAGTGAGTCAGAAAGAGAAAAACAAATATCATATATTAACACATATATGTGGAATATAGAAAAAGAGTACAAATCAACCGATTTGCAAGACAGAAATAGAGACACAGATGTACAGAACAAACATATGGACACCAAGTGGGAAAAGCGGGGGGTGGGGGGGGGGGCGGGATGTAGGGGATGAATTGGGAGATTGGGATTGTCATATATACATTACTAATATGAAAAAAGTATCAAATTGTACATTTTAAATATATGCAGTTTATTGTATGTCAACTGTATCTCAATAAAAGTTCTTTAAAAAAATAAAGTCTATGTTAGCAAATGGAAGAAAAAAAAAAAGAAAAAATAGGACTTCCCTGGTGGTGCAATGGTTAAGAATCCACCTGCCAATGCAGGGGACATGGGTTTGATTCCTGGTCCAGGAAGATGCCACATGCTGCAGAGCAACTAAGCCTGTGCACCACAGCTACTGAGCCTGAGTGCTGCAACTACTGAAGCAAGCGTGCCTAGAGCCTGTGCTCCAGAACAAAAGAAGCCACCAAAATGAGAAGCTCGTGCACCACAATGAAGCAGCCCCTGCTCGCCACAACTAGAGAAAGCCTGTGCAAAGCAACAAAGACCCAGCACAGCCAAAAAAAAAAAGAAAAAGAAAAAATGATGCAATACAGTTTAAACGAGATCTTCCTAAAATACAATTTATAAAAAAAATCAGGTAATGACTCAGTTCTCATGGATGGTCAGTGAGAGTGAGGGTAGGGGGTCCCTCGGCTGTGCCCACTCATGGGTAGGGCTGGAGATGGTGCATAGTAACATGACTCTGACCTATGGCTGTCACTCCTATTTTCTGCCATTTTATATATATATACATACAGATGTACATATATATACTCGTCTGGTTTTTTTCATGATATAACTTACCCTCTCAAAATGTACAGTTCAGTGGTTTTTCGTAAATTCACAAGGTCACACAACTATCATCACTATTTGATTCCAGAACATTTTCATCACCCCCCCCCAAAAAAAAGCCCATACCACTTAATTAAAGGTCACTTCTTATTCCCTCCTTTGACAGCCTCTGGCAAATACCAATCAACTCTGTCTCTATGGATTTGCCTATTCTGGATATATCATATAAATGGAATCATACTAAAAAAAAAAAAAATCAGGTAATGTTTGTTTAACATAATCCAGAAGTACAATGGAGTTGCTGAAAGCAATTGTGATCTTCCAAACAACTGTACTAATAAAAGTTAGCTTTTATTGGCTGTTTACAATAGGGCAATCCACTAACTCATTTCATCCTCACAACAGTCTTAAGAGAGAGATAGTATTGTGCCCATTGGCTAGATGCTGAAATGGATAGCTTTTTCCCATTTACAGCACTCTGACCATCTAGTCCAAATGTATCAATTGAGGAAAGTAGGATATTCAGGAAATAAGGTTACTTTATCTCTTGGGTCACATTAATAAATGTATACTCTAGGTTATGAAACCATTCTTTTATGTATCCACAGCCATAATATGTTTAATTTTGGTGAAAACTCTTTACAGCTATAAACTGTCCAGGAGGGAGAATGACATGGGAAGAATCTAAGTTAAGAAACAGCTGTAAGGGACTTTCCTGGTGGTGCAGAGGTTAAGAATCCAACTGCCAATGCAGGGGACATGAGTTCAATCTCTGGTCTGGGCAGATCCTACAGGCCGTGGAGCAACTAAGCCTTTGCACCTCAACTACTGAGCCTGTGCTCTAGAGCCCACGAGCCACAACTACTGAGCCCGTGTGCTGCAATTACTGAAGCCTGCATGCCTAGAGCTCGTGCTCTGCAACAAGAGAAGTCACCACACTGAGAAGCCTGTGCACCACAATGAAGAGTAGCCCTCACTTGCCACAACCAGAGAAAGCCTGCACACAGCAATGAAGACCCAATGAAGCCAATAAATAAATAAATAGGTAAATTTATATGCTGCCTATGTATATATGCTATCTACAAGAGACCCACTTCAGACCTGGGGATGCAAATAGACTGAAAGTGAGGGGATGGGAAAAGATATTCCATGCAAATGGAAGTAAGAAGAAAGCTGGAGTAGCAATTCTCATATCAGACAAATTAGATTTTTAAATAAAGACTAAAAATAAAAAAATAAAGACTATTACAAGAGACAAGGAAGAATACTACATAATGATCAAGAGATCAATCCAAGAAGAAGACATAACAATTGTAAATATATATGCACCCAACATAGGAGTACCTCAATACATAAGGCAAATGCTAACAGCCATAAAAGGGGAAATCAACAATAATACAATAATAGTAGGGGACTTTAACATCCCACTTACACCAATGGACAGATCATCCAAACAGAAAATAAATAAGGAAAGAAACTTTAAATGACACATTAGATCAGATGGACTTAATTGATCTTTATAGGACATTCCATCCAAAAACGACAGAATACGCTTTCTTCTCAAGTGCACAAGGAACATTCTCCAGGACAGATCACATCTTGGGTCACAAATCAACTCTTGGTAAATTTAAGAAAACTGAAATCGTATCAAGCATCATTTCTGACCACAATGCTATGAGACTAGACATCAATTACAGGAAACAAACTAAAAAATACAAACACATGGAGGCTAAAAAATACAATACTAAACAACCAAGAGATCACCAAAGAAATCAAAGAGAAAATCAAAAAATACCTAGAAACAAATGACAATGAAAACACAATAACCAAAAACCTATGGGGTGCAGCAAAAGCAGTTCTAAGAGGGATATTTATAGCAATACAATCCTACCTCAAGAAACAAAAAAAGTTCTCAAATAAACAACCAAAACTTACACCTAAAGCAATTAGAGAAAGAAGAACAAAAAAACCCCAAAGCTAGCAGAAGGAAAGAAATCATAAAGATCAGATCAGAAATAAATGAAAAAGTGAAGGAAACAATAGCAAAGATCAATAAAACTAAAAGCTGGTTGTTTGAGAAGATAAACAATATTGATAAACCACTAGCTAGAATCATCAGGGGAAAAGGGAGAAGATGCAAATCAACAGATTTAGAAATGAAAAAGTAACAACTGATACCACAGAAATACAAAGGATCATGAGAGACTACTACAAGCAACTATATGCCAATAAAATGGATAACCTGGAAAAAATGGACAAATTCTTAGAAAAGTACAACCTTCCAAGACTGAACCAGAAAGAAATAGAAAATATGAACAGACCAATCACAAGCACTGAAATTGAAACTGTGATTAAAAATCTTCAAACAAACAAAAGCCCAGGGCCAGATGGCTTCACAGCTGAATTCTATCAAACATAGAGAGAAGAGCTAACACCTATCCTTCTCAAACTCTTCCAAAATATAGCAGGGGAAGGAACACTCCCAAACTCATTCTGCAAGGCCACTATCACCCTGATACCAAAACCAGACAAAGATGTCACACAAAGAAGAAAATTACAGGACAACATCACTGATGAACACAGATGCAACACTACTCAACAAAATACTAGCAAACAGAATTCAACAGCATATTAAAAGGATCATACACCATGATCAAGTAGGATTTATCCCAGGAATGCAAGGATTCTTCAATATCAAGAAATCAATCACTGTGATACACCATATTAGCAAATTGAAGGATAAATACCATATGATAAACTCAATAGATGCAGAAAAAGCTTTTGACAAAATTCAACACCCATTTATGATAAAAAAAAAAAAAACTCTCCAGAAAGTGGCAATAGAAAGAAACTATCTCAACATAATAAAAGCCATATATGACAAACCCATAGCCAACATATCTCTCAGTGGTGAAAAACTGAAAGCATTCCCTCTAAGAAGAGAAAAAGACAATGGTGCCCACTCTCACCACTATTATTCAACATAGACTTGGGAGTTTTAGCCACAGCAATCACAGAAGAAAAAGAAATAAAAGGAATCCAAGTTGGAAAAGAAGTAAAACTGTCACTGTTTGCAGATGACATGATACTATACATAGAAAATCCTAAATACGCCACCAGAAAACTACTAGAGCTAATTGACAAATTTAGTAAAGTAGCAAGATAAAAAATTAATGCACAGAAATCTCTTGCATTCCTATACACTAACAATGAAAAATCAGAAAGAGAAACTAAGGAAACACTCCCATTTACCACTGCAACAAAAAGAATAAAATACCTAGGAATAAACCTACCTAAGGAGGCAAAAGACCTGTACTCAGAAAACTATAAAACACTGATGAAAGAAATCAAAGACGATACAAACAGATGGAGACATATACCATGTTCTAGGATTGGAAGACTCAACATTGTGAAAATGACTGTACTACCCAAATTTACAGATTCAATGCAACCCCTATCAAATTACCAATAGCATTCATTTTCACAGAACTAGAACAAGAAATTTTACAATTTTTATAGAAATGCAAAAGACCCCAAATAGCCAAAGCAATCTTGAGAAGGAAAGATGGAGCTGGAGGAATCAGGCTCCCTGACTTCAGACTATACTACAAGCCTACAATGATCAAGACAGTATGGTACTGGCACAAAAACAGAAATATAGATCAATGGAACAGGATAGAGAGCCCAGAAATAAACCCACACACATACGGTCACCTTATCTTTCACAAGGTGGCAAGAATATACAATGGAGAAAAGACAGCCTCTTCCATAAGTGGTGCTGGGAAAACCGGACAGCTTACATGTAAAAGAACGAAATTAGAATACCATATACAAAAATAAACTCAAAATGGATTAAAGATCTAAGTGGAAGGCCTGACACTATAAAACTCTTAGAGGAAAACATAGGCAGAATTTTCTATGACATAAATCACAGGTGGGTCAATATACTTTTTGACCCACCTCCTAGAGTAATGGAAATAAAAACAAAAATAAACAAATGGGACCTAATGAAGCTTAAAAGTTTTTGCACAGTAAAAGAAACCATAAACAAGACAAGAAGACAACTCTCAGAATGGGAGAAAATATTTGCCAACAAAGCAACTGACAAAGGGATTTATCTCCAAAGTATATTAACAGCTCATGCAGCTCAATATCAAAAAACAAACAACTCAATCCAAAAATGGGCAGAAGACATAAATAGACATTTCTTCAAAGAAGACATACAGATGGCCAACAAACACATGAAAAGATGCTCAACATCACTATCAGTAGAGAAATGCAAATCAAAGCCACAGTGAGGTACCACCTCACACCGGTCAGAATGGCCATCATCAAAAACTCTAGAAACAATAAACGCTGGAGAGGGTGTGGAGAAAAGGGAACCCTCCTACACTGTTGGTAGTAATGTAAATTGGTGTAGCCACTATGGCGAACAGTATGGAGGTTTCTTCTTTTTTAAAAAAAATTGTTTATTTTTGCCTGCATTGGGTCTTCATTGCTGTGCATGGGCTTTCTCTGGTTGTGATGAGCAGGGGCTACTCTTTGTTGCAGTGTGCGGGCTTCTCATTGCAGTGGCTTCCCTTGTTGCAGAGCTCAGGCTCTAGGCACTTCAGTAGTTGTGGCACTCCAGCTCAGTAGTTGTGGCTCTCAGGCTCTAGAGCACAGGCTAAGCAGTTGTGGCACATGGGCTTAGTTGCTCTGTAGCATGTGGAATCTTCCTTGATCAGTACTCGAACCCATGTTCCCTGCATTGGCAGGTGGATTCGTAACCACTGCACTACAACAGAAGTCCTGGAGGTTTCTTAAAAAACTAAAAATAGAGTTGCCATATGATCCAGCAATCCCCCTCCTGGGCATATAGCTGGAGAAAACTATAATTCAAAAAGATACAGGCACGCCCTATGTTCATAATAGCACTATTTACAATAGCCAAGACATGGAAGTAACCAAAATGTCCAGCAACAGATGAATGGATAAAGAAGATATGGTATATATACACAATACTACTCAGCCATAAAAAACAATGAAATATTGCCATTTGCAAAAACATGGATGGACCTAGAGATTATCATACGAAATGAAGTAAGTCAAAGACAAATATCATATCACTCATATGTGGAATCTAAAAAAAAAAAAAAAAACAAATGAACAAATGTACAAAACAGAAATAGACCCACAGATAGAAAACAAACTTATGGTTACCAAGGGGGAAGGGGGTGGGGGGATAAGTTAGGAGTTTGATATTAACATATACACACTATTATATAAAAAATAGGGTATTTTCCACAGATGGCCACCATAATATCTCCCCTCCCACATGCTCTTCCTACATGATGGTGACACTCCTCTCACCTAGAGTTGGGGTCTATGGAGTGAGCCAGTAACTATAGCATAGGTGACATCATATGAATTCCAAAGCTGAGTCCTATAAAAGATAATAAGGCTTCTACATGGTTCCCTTGGGATACTGACTCTTGGAACCCAGCTGCCATGCTACAAAGAAGCCCAGGCCACATGGAACAGTCGTGGGTAGGTGTTTCAGCTCACAGTTCCAGCTGAGGTCCCAGCTAACAGCCAGTATCAACTGCCAGACAAATATGTGAGAAAGCCTTCTAGATAACTCCAGCCCCTGTCATGGTCTGACTGCAACTATCTGAGAAATCCTGAGCAACAACTGCCCTAGCTGAGCCCAGGGGACCCCCAGATCCATGAGAGATGATAAAGTTTGGAGTGATTTGAGATGTAGCACAGAAAACTGGGACATCCTCCATCCTCTCCCCACTCACACTTGAAGCCAGCCAGGGCCTGCTACACAGATGGTGCTACTTCAAAAAACTTTTAATTCACAAGCCATACGTGCACATGCACCCCCCATCCCCAATATCAGCCTATTTAGGGAAATTGAGGCCTCCCAATTGTGCAGAGAGGTCTCTATCAAGGCAAGGAAAGACTTCAACATTTTGTAGTAACAGCCTTGTATAGTATGTGGATCAAAGACAGACTGCAGAATCAACCCATGATGGACACGTCACCTTAAATGACTGACCTCTCGGCTCTCCTGATCACTGACATTTTTTTAAAAAGCTTTATTGAGATATAATTCACATACTATAACATTTACCTCTTTAAAGTTTACAGGTCAATGGTTTTGAGTATATCTATAGTTGTGTAACCATCACTAAATTTTAGAACTTAAAAAAGTATGTATTTATTCATTTGGCTGTGCCGGGTCTTAGTTGTGGCACGCAGGATCTTAGTTGCCAAGTACAGGATCGTCATTGCAGCATGCAGGCTCTTAGTTGAATCACACCCAGCCCCCTGCATTGCGAGCGCAGAGTCTTAACCACTGGACCACCAGGGAAGTCCTAGAACATTTTTAATCATTGCTTTCTCTATGGCTCTGTCCAGTCTGGACATTTCATATGAATGGAATCATACAAAAAAAAAAAAAGATAACCAGGGACTTCCTTGGCAGTCCAGTGGTTAAGGCTCTGTGCTTCCACTGCAGGGGGTGAGTTTCGATCCCTGATTAGGAAATTAAGATCCCACATGCCATGCGGTGAGGCCAAGAAAAAACAAAAATGAAAAACAACAAAACAAACAAAACAAAAACAAAGAAAATAGATAACCAACAAGGACCTACTGTACAGCACAGGGAACTATACTCAATATTTTCTAATAACCTCTAAGGGAGAAGAGTCTGAAAAAATGTATATGTGTGTGTGTGTGTATATATATATATATATATATACATATATATATATAAAAATAACTGAATCACTTTGCTGTACCCTTGAAACTAACACAATATAGTTGTAAATCAACTGTACTTCAATTTAAAAAAAAAAAAGCTGTAGGAACTGAAAGTGTTAAACTCAGATGAGACTAAATGTTATTGATTGGTGTCTTCCAGTAAATAAGTGACTCTTACAGAAAAAAAGAATGAAATTGTTCTATTATTTCTAGAGAATAGCCTAGGTATGATTTTAAGTTACCTGCAGTTGAACTTAAAGAAAAAATTTCATCCGGCAATGGGATGAATTAGGAGCCTCCCTCTATACCTCAGTCTGTCATCTGTAATAGAAGTATATCTGCCCCTACAAAGACTGTTGTGAGGATTCAATGAGATGTCTCTGCCCTCCAATATATGACAACCACACACATTGACTGATAAAGTAAGCAAGCAAAAATTTCAATGAATATATTCAAAGTTGATTTGGGTAGCTTAGATTAAAAGGCTTTAGGTTTTCTTAGACTTTTCCGATTCTATGTTAATTGTTATGAGGCCAAGGTAAGCCTCATATATGGAGATGTCAAAGAAAGAATGCAATGTTTTCACATTGTCCAACTCAGTAACTTCTACTTACCCTTCAGATCGCAGCTATTCCTGATAAATACCTTCTCTAGCCAATCTAAATTATGTCCTTTCACTCTTCCCCCTCTTAGTATCCTTCTTTTTCCCTTCAGAACATCACAATTCAAAATTATCTACTTATTCAGTTAGTATCTAGCTCCCCCAGTAGATTACATAAACTCAAAGGGCAAGAACTGTGTCCATTTTGTTCACCATACCATCCCCACTGCCTACAATAGTGCCTGGCCCAGCTGTCCTACAGAATCTCAGTATTAACTCATTTAGTCAAATTAATTTTCTTCCTTAAAAAGTTAATCATATCAGAATAAAATTTACAACTTCACTTAATCTATTACTAACAGTTCATCCACTTTGAAAAAGTTTAGCAGTTTCTTATAAAGGTAAGGTTAATGGGGATATATGTATAAATACAGCTGATTCACTTTGGTGTACCTCAAAAATTGGTACAAGAGTGTAAAGCAATTATATTCCAATAAAGAGCTTAAAAAAAAAAGGTAAGGTTATACAATTGCCAATGACTAAGCAATCCCACTCCTAGGTATTTACACAAGTAAAATGAAAACCTATAGTTATACAGAGCCCTGTATGTGTATGTTTATAGTGGTTTATTCATAATTATCCAAAATCAGAAACCAATATACCTCAGCTGTAAACAATCATTAAACAGGAACAGATCATTGATACACGCAAAACAGATGAATCTCAAATGCATCATGCTAAGTAAAAGAAACCACTCAAAATGCTACATACTGTATGAATCCAGGTATGTGACCTCTGCTGCAAAACAAAATTGTAGAGGCAGAATATTGGTAACAATGGTTACCAACGATTAGAGGTAGAGAGGGGATGACTACAAAGGTGCACAGGGGAATTTGGGGGAGGAGGGGGGGTGATGGAAATATGATGGAAATACTCCATACCTTGGTTGTGAACGGTATTAAAACTTACAGAACTACATATTTTAAAAGGATGAATTTTAGTGTAAGTACCTTAACAAAAAAGTGGGAAAAACTTCTAAATCTCTTGCTAAGTTTTCTAATATTCTTTGCTTACTTGTAATTATTGTAACATCATTTTCGTTGTCATGATGTCTTTCCCAGAGACCACAGACTGAGCTCTAAACCCTTAGAGATCCATAGGCCTGCTGAAGGCTGTCCCAGGTAAATGACGTTTCTGGTGACTGCTGGACTACAGCATAACCTTCCATTTATTAAAGAACAAAGCCTTATGATCCTTTCCAAGGTTTCCACTAGATCAGAGGTCAATGACCTTCCAGGTCAATGTGGCAGTTTCCTAACAAAGGAAGTTTTCTTTTTTCTAAATCACTATCAACTGAGCAAGCAATGTAAAACTTCAACTGTAGTTTTAACTAGTCATGGAAGTTCCCAGAGGCCTGCAAGTAACAGATGACTCTGATGCCACCTGGGTTAGAGAACCTATGCGTTTAGAAGTGAAAAAAGAACACAGGTCATGAAGAGCAAAACCAGATTAGGAAAGAAAATTTCATGAAGGTTAGAAAAAAAAAAAAAAAAAAGGAAATATGTTTTATTCCTCCTTTTCTCTCATATGAAAAAAGCATGTTCTCCTCCCCCAATCACAGGATTGAGAACTCATGCTATTCACTCCCTTCAAGACACAGGTCTAACTCTGTAACGCAACTTTAATTCTCAACTGACTGTAAAACACCTAGCATCTATCAGTCGAAAACATGAAAGGGCACCTTGACATACAAGAAATTAGTTGTCACCCCTTTTCTAGAGTTGCCCACTTCAGGAATTGTGAGTATAGAGCCATGAACGCCTTCTTTTGGCATGAGCTCAGTGCTCAACTCAGCAGAAAAGTTAACCAAGGTAAATAAATAATTTTAATAAAAATAACACCCATAGTCCTGTCCTGGTAATATTCTCCAGGATTTTTACACCCCATTCTGCAAATTACTGAAAATCAAGAGCTCTTCACCACTTAAGCAGTCACTGCCTTTGTTGGGCAGACCAGAACTCAAGTAACCAAGTGAATTGTTCATGTTCTTGAAAGAACTACACCTTCAAAAATTGTAAGGTGCCAATCTTAGTGCTACATCAGACCTGGAAGTCAGCCTCATAGTTTGGCAATTTATTATTGACACCTTCCAATAAGATTTGTTAAGACATAGTCAATTCAGAGTTTTGTCTAAAAAAGAACATTTAAAACAAATACTAAAAAAACCCAGTTGACTTCAGTTGTTTCAAGGGCCATGGGGGAATATTTAAATCAGTCCATAGTTAAAACATTTTTTAAAATACCACAGAGACAGGGAGTTAGCTCTGAGTAAACTATATCATCCGGAGAGCTGAGCTCTGATGCACCTGATTTGTGAGGTGAATTATCAATAGAATTAACTATAGGAGAATTAAGGGCATGAGTTGTGACCTGGCCAAAACTCACTTATTCTAGGTTCCCTATTCTGGGGATAGGGTGAGTTGTGTAAGTTTTTTAAAAAATCAGGGGCTTCCCTGGTGGTGCAGTGGTTAACACTCTGTGCTCCCAATGCAGGGGGCCAAGGTTCTATCCCTGGTCAGGGAACTAGATCCCAAATGCATGCCTCAACTAAGAGTTTACCTGTTGTAACTAAGACTCAGCACAAACATATTTAAAAAAACCCAGATAGACATTACTAACAACCTGTATTAAACTCCTGAACCAGAATGCCTCTTTCAATTCTGAAATCACACCAGAATTCATGCAAACAAATCTCAAGATTCCGTTTGAGATTTAAATAGTTGACCAATCTAAAAATGTTGGTTTACAATCAAACAGCAGTTTATTGTATCAGTCTACTCTTTAACCAGCTCACATACAAGGAAAAGCAATTAGTGTAAGTAACTTTAGTGAGCAAAAACACTCCTTTATCCTGAACCTAGAAATTCTTTAACCTGTACTGACCACCAGTAGGTGGTGCTCAAATCAATTATGTACATATACCAGAACCTATGCAGAGGAAGCATGTAAACTGTCCTGCTCTCCCGTTCCCAATCTTCCATTTAATGAAAGCAACTTTCTACAGCTGAAACCAGCATTGGGAAGACACATCTCTGCTGGTAAATCTTACAGCTGTATCAGATTTGCTTCTATCAGCCAGCAATCCTTAAGAATCCTATTCTTGTCTCCTCTAATCTTAACACCATTACTTGCCAAAACATTAAGGGGCAACCTTGGACAAAATCTTTTCCATTTAATTTTAAAGCCCTTACCAATGACCTCATATATACATGTGCTTAAGTGACAAGGAATTTCGCCCAGGAAAAATTCAAAAATGAGGAAAAATTTTCCAACTGCATTCAATAGTTCACCTTAGATTCTTGTTAGCAAGTTAAGCCTTAGGAGTATCTTGTGTAACTTCACCAGTTCCAGCTGGCTTGACTTTCAGGCTATGAAATATTATCAAATACAGAATTAGACTGTTTCCTCAAATGCACAAGTGTTCTTAGATTTACCAATTTATCAAAACCCAGATACACCAGATGGTTGTCAGTTACAAAGGGCTGTGACCACTTAAGTTTTTCCCCTTTGCAACCAATTCCTGCAATCTATAAGTTACAAACTATCCCTTGAGTTAAGGGCTATTTTCATTCTGCCCAACTGTCAAATTGGAATCTTCCAATATTCCTTTCCAATAGTTTTTAAAGTGGCACTTAACTTTTAAAACATTTTCAAACCAGAATTTAAGCCTACCCTACACTCAGGCCCAAATGGGCCCCTTTTCTTCCCTTAGACTACCACCATACCTCTTCAAATTGTCTTAATTTCCAGTGTGGCAATGTTCTTCCTCTTCACCCAACCTTACTCATTAGATGAAACTTCCTATAGAAAGTGAATTTCTATTTAAGTGACAGGAAACACACTTAGCTTCCAGCATCGTTTATTTTTCCTAGAATCTGGATACAATTAACTCCAGCAAGGCAGTGCCCAATACTATTTAAGCCTCACAGTTAACTACTTAAATACTGTAAATGTGAATGCACCTTCCCATAACTGGGAGACTAAAGTTTGACATACTCAATACTTATGTAACCATACAAAATTTTATATGCAACATGAACTTTCATATCATAGAATCTGACCTTACAAACTAGCATACATATAAAAACATACTTTTTGCTCATCCATCCTAATCTATGAAGTGTTGCACCAAAGCTTTTTTTTTTTACTATGTACTTAAACATGTGAGTTCTATTTATACAATGGAAAGAAACCTGAAGCTCCAACCCAGAATTATAAAATCCTTGTTTCAGCAGACTTAACACCAGAAATAGGTTATGGGCAACTCTTACTTTAGTAACATAGAAAGTCACAGTGTTGACCAAAAGAAGACGCAGGTTTCTCATTAAACTTTTTTTAATGGGTCTCAAATTCTGTGACAGAGTTTTGGTCAAGTTGTTTCCATTAAAAAGTACTGATTTTAAAAACTAATAACTTAAAACTGCCACACACAAAACAAATGGTCCACAAAACATTCTCCTTTCCTTCTGAAGGTTTTACGATGCATTGTTATCATTAACCAGTCTTTTACTATTAAACTTAAATGGCCAATTGAGACAAACAGTTCTGAGACCGTTCTTCCACCACTGATTAAGACTGGGGTGGCAGGTATTGGGGGGAATATTCATTTAGCCTTCTGAGCTTTCTGGGCAGACTTGGTGACCTTGCCAGCTCCAGCTGCCTTCTTGTCCACTGCTTTGATGACACCCACAGCAACTGTCTGTCTCATGTCACGAACAGCAAAACGGCCTATTAAAACAAATATTGTATTACCATTAGAAACACTTTTTCAAACATTTAATAAAGTTTTTAATTACACCAAAAAGCATCCTTACCCAGAGGAGGATAGTCGGAGAAGCTCTCAACACACATGGGCTTGCCAGGAACCATGTCAACAATGGCAGCATCACCCGATTTCAAGAATTTGGGGCCATCTTCCAGCTTTTTCCCAGAACGACGATCAATCTTCTCCTTCAGCTCAGCAAATTTGCAAGCAATGTGAGCTGTGTGACAATCCAACACAGGTGCATACCCAGCACTGATTTGGCCTGGATGGTTCAAGATAATCACCTGCAGAGAAGACTTGCCTTTAGTAGTCTCAAAAACACTAAAAGGTTATGGCAGTAAATAAACACCCGTCACTTAAGTGTTACCTGAGCTGTGAAGCCAGCTGCTTCCATCGGTGGGTCATTTTTGCTGTCACCAGCCACATTGCCACGACGAACATCTTTGACAGACACGTTCTTGACATTGAAGCCTACATTATCCCCAGGAAGAGCTTCACTCAAAGCTTCATGGTGCATTTCAACAGACTTCACTTCAGTTGTTACGTTGACAGGCGCAAAGGTGACCACCATGCCAGGTTTGAGAACACCAGTCTCCACCCGACCCACAGGGACAGTACCAATACCTAAAATATATACAGCACATCATAAATACCTCATAAGGCAGAAGGTATTACAGTAATCCAGACAAGTTCTGATGGTAGTGGCTCAACTTACCACCAATTTTGTAGACGTCCTGGAGGGGCAAACGCAAGGGCTTGTCAGTTGGACGAGTTGGTGGCAGGATGCAATCCAGAGCTTCAAGCAGCGTGGTTCCACTGGCATTGCCATCTTTACGGGTAACTTTCCATCCCTTGAACCAGGGCATCTACAACACAAGATTATCAGTGTTACACCATCGAACTCACCCCTCCCCAGGACATAATCTTGGAAACTCTTAAAAATCACTTACGTTAGCACTCGGCTCCAACATGTTGTCACCATTCCAGCCAGAAATTGGCACAAATGCTACTGTGTCAGGGTTGTAGCCAATTTTCTTAATGTAGGTGCTGACTTCTTTAACAATTTCCTCGTATCTCTTCTGACTGTAGGGTGGCTCAGTGGAATCCATTTTGTTAACTCCAACAATTAGCTGTTTCACACCCAGAGTGTAAGCCAGAAGGGCATGCTCACGGGTCTGCCCGTTCTTGGAGATACCTGCTTCAAATTCACCAACACCAGCAGCAACAATCAGGACAGCACAGTCGGCCTTTGAAAGAAAACAAGGCCACATCCTGTTAAACAAAGGCTCTTCAAAAGGACAAACTCATGGTTTTGCCAATGTAGAAGATAGGCCCAGAGTTACTTTCAGGAGTTAATCCTACAAACCTGGGATGTGCCTGTAATCATGTTTTTGATGAAGTCTCTGTGTCCTGGGGCATCAATGATGGTCACATAGTATTTGCTGGTCTCGAATTTCCACAGGGAGATATCAATGGTGATACCACGCTCACGTTCAGCTTTCAGTTTGTCCAAGACCCAGGCATACTTGAAGGAGCCCTTTCCCATCTGGAAGGATTAAGAATGGTTACTTGGTAACTAAAACATGATCAAATTCCAGCATGAAATTCCTCACCCCCACTTACTCGGAAGAAATGTTGGATTCCACTTACAACCGCTAAACTCGGGTGCACTTACCTTACCCTCAAAACTTAAATGACTTAACAGCAAGCTTTGTAATACATCTTAATATAAGTCAGATCTAGACTAGTGGCTAGTTTTTGGAAAGTTACCACTTAACGTACTTGTTTACAAAATTCTTAAAACCGTTTTATTTTGCCTACCTCGGCAGCCTCCTTCTCGAATTTTTCAATGGTTCTCTTGTCGATCCCACCACATTTGTAGATCAAATGGCCAGTAGTGGTTGACTTCCCCGAATCTACGTGTCCAATGACAACGATGTTGATGTGGGTCTTCTCCTTTCCCATTTTTGCTTAGGATTAGCGGTGGTTTTCACGACACCTAAGTTGGGAGTAAAAAAAACTTCAAACCATCGTTCCGGAGAACGGAGAAGCCCCGAGCCAAACTCCAAGGGCAAATTCCAAGGAGCATTACCACCAGCGCCAAACTGGCCTAACTCTGGTCTCCACCCACCAAGCGTGGGGAAACTCCACCGTCCAGGCGCCCTCCCCCCATCCCGAGGAAAGGCCGCTCTGGAGCCACGAGGAACCGAGGTGCCAGGACGGCGCCCGTCCACCGCGGGGTCACAGGAAGCGGCGCCGGGCAGACACGGGCGCAGTGCCTTTGTGTGGGTGACTCACCCAGCGCTCCCCTCCCGGGCCGCCGCGTCCTCCATTTTGAGGCCGTGTAGCGGGCCCGGGGAGCGGCCATCTTTCCGCGCACGCAACTGGTGCCGGGCGGGGCGGCGCTCCGCTCTGCTTGCCGCCCAGCGCCGCGGCTCGCGGGCCCCGCCTCGCCCTAGCGAGGCCGCACCAGCATGTGCGCTGGGGAAGCGGGCCCGGCGCCCTCCGCGCCTCGCACGCCCCCCGGAATCCAACAAGCGCCGAAAAGCCTACCCTGTCAGACCCCGGCTCGACCCCATCGGCGTAAAAAAATGCGGCTGTTCGAGGGAGTTAAAGAGCGGGGGGGGGGGCGGGGGGCGGGGAGCGACGGGGCGAGCGAGAAGACGCGGCGGGAATCGCACGCAGAGACCACGGCGCCGCAGCCAGGCCTCAACCCAAGCACGAGGCGACGGGGTTTCGAGAAAGCGTAGGGCCTCGAACTCTCCCCCGCCCGCTTACCGCCCAAAATTCGGGGTCAAGAACATGATGAGAAGGCCCAGGGGTGCGGCGGGAGAGAAAGGCACGTGAAGGCCGCGGCCGCCTGCGGAGGCCAGGCCCACGGAAGCCACACCCGGCACTCACCTGTGTCCTGGCGGCAAACCCGTTGCGAAAAAGAACGTTCACGGAGACTACGGCACTTATATACGGTCCTCCCCCACCCTCGGGAAAAGGGCGGAGCCGGCACACGACACCACTTTCCCAGTTTACCCCGCGCCACCTCCACCAGGCACCCGTTCAATCGCCGTCCCCTCCCCCTATTTCTCGGGGACCGTGGGCGATGTGCGCTCAGCCCACTGACGAGCACACGGAGCCTCGCGCATGCTCCTGTTGACCCAGAGGATGACGAGAGCGTGTGGGTGGGGGGGCGGGGAGCAGCGCGCCCTCGGTTCTAGGTTAGTGGGAGTTTATCGATGGTCCCTGGGATTCCGTCCAGGCAGAGGCGAGTCCTCCTTTTGTATGAATTACTCTCAGCACAGCTGGGGGGTGGGGCGGCGAGGAGACGGCCCGGTGGGGACGTCCAGAATCTTCCCTTACCATTCCTGTTTAACTGCAAAGATGGACCGAGGTTGGGGTATCCTTTCACCCCGCAATCCATCTCCCGTCCTCAGCCTTGCCGGCTCGCAGGTCCGGGACCAACCCCTTGAGCCGCTTCCTCTGCCGGGGCTGAATTCTCCCCCGCCCCTGCCATCCGCGCCCCTTCCGGCTGGAGAGGAGTACAGGCCCGGGGACCCGGTCTGCGGGCCAGGGGCGGAGGGCTAACTGGGCCGGCTTTACGGCCCGGGAATCCGCGACTGGTTCAGTTCGGAGGCCA
This sequence comes from Hippopotamus amphibius kiboko, assembly GCF_030028045.1. Taxonomy (NCBI): domain Eukaryota; kingdom Metazoa; phylum Chordata; class Mammalia; order Artiodactyla; family Hippopotamidae; genus Hippopotamus; species Hippopotamus amphibius. The sequence goes on from NC_080191.1 coordinate 62,682,091, forward strand.
GAAGCCCGACGAATATGCTCCTGGGTTGGCCTCTTGGCTTTTTCCATTCAAAGCTTTTATTAGAAGTTCGTATCGCACATTCACATGTGGTACCCCAGATTTCAGATGTCCTGTTTTTCAGTTTAGAATAGACTTTAATCCCGCAGTTTGCTTTACTTCTAACTCTCGTGTTAATTACGTTAACGAGATCCTGAGTGTGTGTCTACTCTCCTGGTACATTTTTTTCCAGTGTACACTCATTTGATTGCAAGCATGAAAAACCTAAAAAGAATTTCTCAAATTCAGTCTTTCCACATGATCTCATGTAGATGGCCAAGATCTACACCATCAGCAAGCTTATCCAGCCAGTTTACTCTCCCCAACACTGGCTGCGAAATCAATGCTCAAAAAGGGCCTATCCCATTTACATAAACAGCTTCACTTTTCGTCATCCTATTGATTGTAACTACATTTTAGGCATAAATCTAGGGTGAGACTGGATAAGGCCTTTTTAGTTTGGCAATCAGGACAGACTCTCAGAAATACTCTTGAAGGAAGAAGAACCTTTATTTTTAATGAGGTTAATTACCAGATCATTATGTCTCTTCTTCCACTCATAGAACATCGTGGCAACTTTTTGAGCCAATCTGTTAAATATTTGAGAACCTACTGTGTGTCCAGGGCTAAGTGAAGCTCTGTGGCATTTGCAAAAGAAATACCTCCTTTTGGAGAGGAACCCACAATCAGATTGGAAGAGGAAAACTATAATACAGTGAGAAGCAGTTAAAGGCAAATGTGTGTGGGGCTTACTTTCTACTTCATTGTAGAATATAGTTCTTCCAGTCCTAGCTTTCAGTCACTTCTCACAATCCAAATGCCTTCTTTTCTTTTTAAAAGAAGGTCTTTTGTTATAGCCTTCCTATATCTTGTTTTACCATTCTCTGTAGATATAAACTTCTAAAATCAGGTTTTTCTTTCTTCATTAGAAGTTTGTAGCTTGTTTTAACTTCGAGATAGTTTTTATGAAAGAAATAGGTCATGAAATTTCTCTAGAAATACACATAACTATAATCTTTTTCTAGCAACAAAATCCTTTTCTATAGTGTCTATATTTCTAGCTTTTCTCCTTTCACAAATTCTTTTTTCACAATGCATTTTCCTAGTGCCCTTACCCAGTCATATATATGTGGAATGAAATTATCTTGATATGCTAGTCCATGTTTGTAATAAGATAAAGATGTAAGAAGTACCAATGAAAATCAATCACTAGCAATAGAACAATGCAAATACCTCTGCTCTTATTAACTTGGAAATATTAATTAATGGCTAATCTCTTGGAACTAGAGTCCCACAATCAGCCATATTTGTATATCACAGTAATATTAACTGCATACTGTTATTTCAGATTAAGATCAGGGTGCCACGCTAGATTTAATATTTCCCATGCTTCTTTATCATGCTTTCTTTCTGTAAACCTCAAATGGTTTAGGTTTGTACATTATTGGAGATAATACTAACATCACTGGCAACACTTTGAAAACTTAACCGGTTATTTAGTGACAGGAGGGAAAGAAGCAAAGCCTAAAGAAAGCAAAAGTTGAATATTTCAAGGTTTGTACATGAAATTCAGAATTGTAGTTAACATCTAAGAAAGGGCAAAATGAAAGTGGACATTAGTAAGAGGAAAGCATCCAATATAATTTGTTTAGAAAAATAAAAGTGAGAGAAGTCATCTCTGTAAAATAAGCACAATTCATTGAAAGTTGTCCCCAAGGCCCTCTGCCTGCGGATAAGCGTATACACTTATAAATACCTTATAGACTCCTTTTTCAAAACAGCACCTACGGAGCAGCAAAATTCTACATCAGTCCTTGATTTATACATAAGTAACCTGCTGAGCTCTACTGACTGGGCGCTTTTATTCATGTTGCGATGATGGCCGAGACTTTTGGCGACGGGAGGGCTCTCGAGCCATACAGTGGGTTAGGGTTAGAAAGGGGCCACAGGCCTTTTCTCCGGGCATAGTTCACATCTGTGCTCTCGGTGGGACGGGAGCGCGGCAGGAACGCGCGTCGCCGGGAAGCCCCGCGCTGCTCGGGGCACACTCGCGTGGAGAGAAGCCGGGCAGAGGCGGTGCAGACAGTGCGGGGCGAGCCCGCGCCGCCCTTCCCCCGCGGCTGCGCCTCCCGCGCGCTCGGACACCTGCGGGCCACGGCAGGCTGCCTCGGCTTGCTCGGACAGAGATCGCCCCGCCCAGGCCACGCCCCCTCCTTGAGGTCATTCTCTTTGGTCCTCAGACTGCGGAAGGAAGCGCAGGGGAGGAAGCCGAAACCCCCACGTGGCTTGGGGCGGGGGTTGGTTTTCGTCACCGTGGCGTGGCCTCTAAAAGTTTGCCCAGACCGTATGTTTTGAACATTATCCTAGAGCACTTTTTCCCATGACGTTACAGCTGTTACAGTGTGCCTTTTACTAACTTAGATGTTAAACCGGTAACAGTAACATTGTTGACACTTGTAAATGTGTTTGGGGTCATAATCTAAGGTCGTATTTTGCTTAAGATTTTCCTTAAAGTTGCTTATACCTTTTAGAGTAGCAAACTGTTAAAATACATTGTAGTAAACATCTTCGCGACCCGTTTTAGGGGGGAAAAGGGATCTTGGTAATAACCAAATAAATTTACTGGGTAAAAGGGGGAGCAGTTCTTTGATACCTGTACAGGAATTGTGATTCACCAACCATCTTTCAGTATTGGCTAATCACTCTGCTTTGGGCCTAATTTAGAGCAGCTTTAAGTGATTGCATTTTGCTGTGGTTTGCCACATTTTCGTCTTGCCTCTGCCAATTGAAAATGATTTTTAAAAGGGTATTTTAGAATCTAATTATGCCGGGGAATTGTTTGGATTGAGAATCCAAGTAAAATGGTACATCAGTGTGCCAGGCATTGTTCTAATATTCGCAATATTTAATGTAATCCCAGCACCCACATTTTACAGACGGAGAGCCTGTAGGCAACTGATAGTTTATATGTAATAAGCAAATGCAGACATAAATTCTTTTTTATCGTTTCACTTTTTTTCCACAGAAGTGAAATACAACATATCACCTTGCTTTTTTCATTTAATACATATTGGAGATCTTTTCTGTGAGTACATTGGGGCCCAGCAGAGAAGCATTGAAACCCACATAATGTGACTGGAGAGCTAGTCAACTTATACCAGCAGGTCTAGGCAGCTGAGACTAATGAAAATAGCAGTGGTATTGGATTGAGGGACTTAGTCCTCTATCTCCTGCTTACAGACCTGTGATAGCCAGCATTCTTGGCTTCCCAATGCATCTGTTACAGGGGCCTGCTCATTACTCTTACTTAGCACCTACCTCACAATTGTATTCCCCTAATATGCAATGATAGGAAAAGCTATGGGCAGGGGGCATTCAATTATCTAGTTAAGACTAACTTTCTACAGGCTTTTTGGAGAACACTTGCTCTCAATCGGTACACCTTGTGACGCTAACTTGATTCAGTAGAGAAAATAAACTCATTGCTATCTTTTTATTTGTAAAAATTTTGAAATGGTTAAAAAATTGTGCAGAAGTTTTACAGTGAAATGTTACTCTCTTTTTAGTGGTTTGGAGAAAGTATAAAAAATATGCCACGAAAATTAAGGAAACTAAAGATATTTCTGCTACTGCTCTCCTGATTCCAAGTCCAATGCCTACCAGGATATATGCTCTCTCATTAGGTATGAAGGAAAGGATAAATAATCTTCCTGCATTACTTTTTGTGAATTCACATTTTATAGGCAATATTCGTTTTCAGTATTTCTGTGCCTTCATAGATAACATGGAAAGAACACTGGATTAAGAGCTGGAGTCTGTTCCCAGCAATTTTATTTATTAGCTGCATAATCACGGGAAAAAAATCACCCTTGAGCTCGTTCTCCTACTGTAAAATATCTAATAACACCTCTTACGGAATTGATCCTAGGATTAAATGAGATAATGTACCTGAAGATGCAGACCATTTTTAGAAACATTAGTGCTATTTAAATTAGAAAATAATTGTTAGCTCTTTCAAAAAGCAAGAAAAAAAATCTGTTCAAAACAGAGAAATTTACTCTACCAGTTGTCATTATTCATCCTAATAATGAGTACTTTAATCCATTCCTTATAAGTACTAGAACTATAGATTCACCAATACATGAGACTGTGTGACTGTGTTTGTGTATGTGTGTGTGTGTGTGTGTGTGTGTTCTATAAATAGCAGGGACTTTGAAATTATGGCATTCAGTATGATATACTAATTATATAGGACTTCAGAGGTCATTATTTATTCATCCATCCATCAGACATTAATCAAGGGAATTCCCTGGCAGTCCAGTAATTAGCACTCAGCGCTTTCACTGCCATGGCCCATGTTTGGTCCCTCATCAGGGAGAGGGAACTCAGATCCTGCAAGTCAGGCACAGCCAAAAACAAATAAATAAAAACCATTAATTGAGCATCTACTGTGTGCCAGATGCTTAGCTAGACACTGAGAAGACAAAAAACAATCACTGTTGCTTGGTGTGTGTGGCAGAGCCCTGAAGAGGTAGGAGAGGGAATACAAACAGTAAGCAGATGACTCCAGAGGGGCATGAGTGCTGGAACCAGGTAAGCCTAGGGTGCTTTTGAGCAGTCAGGAGGGACCCAGACTGGTGGAGTGGATGAGGACAGCACACAGGAAAGCTGCTCAGAGTAGATAGGGTCTTACCTGCTTGATTAGGAACTGTGGGAGTCGGCCAGTGGAAGGAGGCCATGGAGGGTGGGTGTTTTGAATGATTGCCCTAGAAAAGAAGGTGAGAAGGAGAGTTTGCTCCTCCACAGATGCAAACACAGAGTAAGATCTATCTGGGATATTCACTGCGCCCCCCCAAAGAAACTGTGAAGAACATGGGGCTTCAGAGATAAATGGACCTGAGTCCAAGTCTCGCATCCATCACTTAGTGAATGTGTGGCTCTGGGCAAGTTCTTTGGCCCCTTTAAACTTTCGCTCCCTCCTCTATAAAAAAGAGGATGATAGTACCTACCCCCTAAGGCTGCTATAAGAATTATATAAAGAATCTGAAGTGCTGAGCATGGTTTTTTGCACCAAGTTAGAACAATAATTGGCAGGGAATTTTTTTTCCCTTTTTCGTTTGTTTTTACCAGCTGTGTGTATTGTATGGTGCTTTCAAAGAGAGGCAGCTCTGCAGTCAGAAAGCCTTCGATCAAATCCCTGTTGGCTCCACCATAGTTAGTGATGGGATGCTAGGTAAATGATTTACACTTTCTAAGCCTGAGTTTTCATATCTATAAAGTGCAGATAATGATAAATAATATCTACCCTGGAGGATTGTGGTGAAGATTAAAGACAAAGTACTTAATCAGATGCATGGCACCTGGTCAGCATCCAACAAGTCTGAAATGTTGCTTGTTATTCTGTTTTTTGTTGAGAGTCCTCGTTAGCTGGCATCTTGTCATAAAATGAAGTTTCTTTACTACGAAGATGCCACAGAGACATTGCTTTGAGCTCTGTGTTTAACGTCCCTGCATTTTAGATTCGCTTATTAATTTCCCTATCAGATCCATTTTCAGAATCTTGAAGATGCTATTTTAAATATTGTAAAGTTAGAAATCTCGAAGAAAACAGTTTTTTTTTAACTAGGATTTTTAAAAATCAAAGGCAGCTTAACAGTCACCCCTAATTCTAAAGTCCTGTCACATCCTTGTACTTTCTAAGATTTAATGCCCTGTATATTTTTTAAAAAGTATTTTAATAGTTTCTTTTTAATTGCTGGCTATGTCATTTCCTTTGTTTTTCCAGTACTCTCTGCTTCCCATATATGACCTGGGAAGCTGTTTTTGCTGCAAAAAGAACTTTAGAGACTTACTTTTAAAAAACACCCCACAATCTTACATGTAATGATTGTCTGGGAAAGAGCATGTCTCACCATCATCAATGAAAAGGGAAAATCAGGTCTCAGTAACTGGGGAGCCACTATGGTAAGCTATTAGAGCATCTTTTTTTTTTTTAGAACATAGTCAAAGTGAAAAACGAATCTAAAAGCCATCACGTGAGTAAAAGCTGTTAACAATCTGTCCATGAATTTGTATATCTGCCACCTGTGAATCCACAGCAGCATGACTGCTGCTGTCCTTTTTTGTATAGTCCTGTATTGTTTCCTCACTTGATTTCATTAATTCCAGTTAAGCTGTACTAGTCTTTGCTATCCAGGTCTACAATAATAAACTCTCCAAGCTGGAAGAGAGTTTAGTCTTTTCTTTTCTTTTTTTCTTTGGCCACCCTGCTTCACAGCCTGTGGGACTTTAGTTCCCCAACCAGGGATTGAACCTGGGCCCTCAGCAGTGAGAGTGCAGGGTCCTGACCACTGGACCACCAGGGAATTCCCAAGAGTTTACTCCTGATTTGCCTTGTGCTTATGAGGCTAAAGATAACGGTGCCCATCTTTATGGCCTCCATTTTTTGCCTTCAGTGGTAAAGTGGCAGGGATTCAAAGTGCATATCCTAGAGCCAGACTAGTTAGGTTCAAAGTCCAGCTCTGATATTTACTTACTATGTGACCTTTGACATAGTACTTAACCTATTTAAGTCTGATTCTTCATCTGTAAAATGGGGGTAATAATATTATTTATAGACTTGTTAAGAGAATTAAATGAGTTAATGTTTTTTGTTTGTTCTGTTTGTTTGCCACGCCGTGGCTTATGGGATCAACCGGGGATCAAACCCAGGCCCTCAGCAGTGAAAGTGTATAGTCCTAACCACTGGACCGCCAGGGAATTCCCAGTTAATATATATTTTTAATGTTCCTTACATTCTCTAAGTGTTAACTATTATCATTTTGTCTGTTTTGTTTATTATTCTATCCTCAGCACCTAAAACAGTACCTGCCCAATAAATGTGTATTAAATAAGTGAAAGGATAAAGGATGAGCTGCTTCCCTATGCCATCATTGACTAATGGACTCAAAAAAGGTTTCTGTAAAAAAATATTTTTAGTTAGAGGAAGTATGTGCAAGCTATAGGTAGAACTACTTCAAAAATTTTTTTGGTCTACATTAATTAGTATGATATGGAAAAATAATGGCTGAACACTTCTCAAATTTGGTGAAGGACAGAGTCAATGCACTCAGTGAAACCCAAGCAAGACAATAAAACCCCTCTTAGGCACATCATGGTCAAACTGCTGAAAACCAAAGATAAAGATAAAAATTGAATGTGCTCAGAGAAAAACAGGAGAGCACATATAGCGGAGCAATGACTGTAGACAAATCATGAGAAACATGGAGGCAAAGAGATAGATGAAATGTTGTTCACCTTGAAGTGCTGAGGAAAAAAAAAATCAAACCTGTTAACCCAGAATTCTATATCTAGTGAAACTATCCTTAATGAATGAAGGTGATAAAATCACAATGAGATATTACCACACACCCATTAAAATGGCTAAAATTAAAAAGACTCACAGTACCAATTTTTTGGTACTATCACACAGCTGGTGAAAATGTAAAATGGTACAATCTTTTAGGGAAAAAGTTTAGCATATCTTAAAAAATTAAACATAGATCTACCATATGACTACTTCTAGGGGTTTACTCAAGAGAAATGAAAGCATATATCCAAAGACTTGAGGCCAAATGTTCATAGTAGCTTTCTTTGTAATCACCCAAAGCTGAAAATAACCCAGGTATCCATCAACAGGTGACTGGATAAACAGATGATGGTATACCCATACAACAGAAAACTATTCAGCAATAAGAAGGAATAACCTATTGATAGATGCAACAACATGAATGACATTCAAAATGAGTGTGCTGATTAAGTAAACTATACAAAAAAAGAATACATATTGAATAATTCTTCATTGATATAAAGTTCTAGAAAACAAAAATTAATTTGTAGTGATAGCACATTAATGGTTGCTAGGGAATAGGGAGGGAGGTGGGGAGGAGAGAGAAGAGGGGATTACAGAGAGGTGTGAGGAAGCTTTTGCAAGTAATGAATATGTTCATTATCTTTTTTTAAATTTATTTATTTGTTTATTTATTTATTGGCTGTGTTTGGTCTCTGTTGCTGCACATGGGCTTTCTCTAGTTGCAGCGAGCAGGGGCTACTCTTCGTTGTGGTGCACGGGCTTCTCATTGCTGTGGCCTCTTTTGTTGTGGAGCACGGGCACTAGGCGCATGGGTTTCAGTAGTTGCGGCACATGGGCTCAATAGTTGTGGCTCATGGGCTCTAAAGCGTAGGCTCAATAGTTGTGGCACACGGGCTTAGTTGCTCCGCGGCCTGTAGTATCTTCCTGGGGCAGGGCTCGAACCTGTGTCCCCTGCATTGGCAGGCAGATTCTTAACCACTGCACCACCTAGGAAGCCCCTGTTCATTATCTTGATTGTGGTGCTAGTTTCATGAGTGTATACATATGTGAAAACTTATCAAACTGTATACTTTAAATGTATGCAGTTTATCATATGACAATCATACCTGAATAAAATTAGGAAAAATAGAGAAAACAAAAAAATGAAAGCAAAGTAGATACTTTTTTGATAAAAGAAAACAAAGAATTTGTTGCCAGCAGGCTTGCACTATAAGAAATGCTATAGGTTACTGGACTTCCCTGGTGGCACAGTGTTTAAGAATCCACCAGTCAATGCAGGAGACATGGGTTCGAGCCCTGGTCTGGGAAGATCCCACAGTCTATGGAGTAACTAAGCCTGTACGCTACAATTACTGAGCCCTCTTGCTTCAACTACTGAAGTCCGAGCACCTAGAGTGCATGCTCCACAACAAGAGAAGCCACTGCACTGAGAAGCCCACACACCACAACTAAGAGTTGCCCCTGCTTGCCACAACTAGAGAAAGCCCGAGAGAAGCAATGAAGACCTACGCAGCCAAAAAAAAAAAAAAAAAAAAAGAAAGCTACAAGTTATTCTCTAAGCTGAAGAGAAACGGTACCAAATAGAAACTCAAATCTTCAGGAAGGAATAAACTAGAAACAATAAATATCTAGGTAAATATAAAAGGCTCGGGGCTTCCTAGGTGGCGCAATGGTTGAGAATCCACCTGCCAATGCAGGCAACACGGGTGTGATCCCTGCTTCAGGAAGATCCCACATGCTGCGGAGCAACTAAGCCTGTGCGCCACAACAAGAGCAGCCACAGCAATGAGGAGCCTGCGCACCACAACGACGAGTAGCCTCCGCTCACCGCATCCAAAAAGAAAGCCCGTGCACAGCAAAAAAGACCCAACACAGCCAAAAAAATAAATTAATTAGAAAAATAAAAGGCTCGCTTTTCTCCTAATTTCTTTAAAATTTATGACTTTTTAAAGCAAAAATTGAACATTGTCTTGTAGGGTTCATAACATATGTAGAGTGAATGCATATAACAATTATTGCTTAAAGGATAGATATGGAGGATGAATGGGCCAATTGAGTTGCAGGACTTCTACATTGTACAAAAAGCTGATATCAGTTCTAAGTATTGGTAGATTGCGAAAAGTTAAGGATGTATATTGAAACCCTAGAGTAAACACTAAAAACATAATGCAAAGAGATATAGCTAAAAAGCCATTAAATAAAATGGAATTCTGAAGAATGTCTAAATAATCCAAAAGAAGAAAAGGAACAAAAAGCAGAAGGGACAAAGAAAACAAATAGCAAAATGGTAGACCTAAATCCAACTATCTCAATAATGACAATAAATGTTAACGGGGTGGGGGGGCGGAATTCCCTGGAGGTCCAGTGGTTAGGCCTCTAACTGCAGGTTGAACGGGTTTGATCCCTGTAGAGGGAATTAAGATCCCTCATGCCATGTGGCATGGCCAGAAAAAAAAAAGAAAAAGTTAATTGGCTAAGCACTCTAATTAAAAAGCAGAGTTTGTCAGAATGGATTTAAAAAAGAAAAGACAAAGAGAAAGCAAGACCCAACTATATGTTGCCTACAAGAGACACATTTTAAATGCAAAGACACTGATACATTATTACATGTTAAATAGTGTTCACTTATTTTGGCACATTGGAAATGGCTTTCAAACTTTGCCTCTGTTAATCACTGTACCTTTAAGACAGGCAATAATTATACTCTGTTCAAGATTGTAGCAGTTAAAAATAATTAAAGTGGGAATTCCCTGGTAGTCCAGTGGTTAGGACTCCATGCTTTTGATGCCAAGGGCCTGGTTCGATCCTTGGTGGGGAACTAAGATCCCACAAGCCAAGTGACATGGCAAAAAAAAAAAAAAAAAAGAAAAAGTTATAATGGACTTCGCAGATAGTTTGGTGGAATTATCATTTCCTTATAACAATTACATAATTATACTACTTTAATCTTTCCATTGTTTCTTTCTGAAGAGACTCATCCGTGTTTAATGTAAGGACTTCCCTGGTGGTGCAGTGGTTAAGAATCTGCCTGCCAATGCAGGGCACACGGGTTCGATCCTTAGTCCGGGAAGATCCCACATGCCGTGGAGCAACTAAGTCCGTGCGCCACAACTACTGAGCCCGCGTGCAGCAACTACTGAAGCCCTCACACCTAGAGCCTGTGCTTCACAACAAGAGAAGCCACCATAGTGAGAAGCCCGTGCATGGCATTGAAGAGTAGCCCCTGCTTGCCACAACTAGAGAAAGCCCACACAAAGCAACGAAAGACCCAACACAGCCAAAAAAAAACCAAAAAAAAATTTAATGTAAGAGTTATCCCATTTACTATTATTACCCCACTTAATGATATATCTCTACCAAATAGCATGTCGAAGTCCTGTTTTTGGTTTTTTGAGTTTTTTTTTTAATATTTATTTGGTTGTGCCAGGTCTTAGTTGTGGCAGGCAGACTCCTTAGTTGCAGCATGCATGTGGGATCTAGTTCCCTGACCGGGGATCTAACCCAGGCCCTCTTCATTGGGAGCATGGAGTCTTATTCACTGCACCACCAGGGAAGTCCTGAAATCATGGTTTTAGAGCCAAATATCCCTGAATTATTCTTGCCTCTGACATTTACTATGTGTCCTTAGGCAAGTTTCTTAACTGCATCTATTGAGCTTCAGTTCCTTCACTTGCAACAGGAGTATAATACTTAATGGATTACATAAAATAATGTAATGTGAAGTGCTTAGCACAGAGCCTGGCACACAGTAAGGCATCATCATTAATGATAACAAAAGTTAATTCATATATCTTCCTAAAATATCACATTACAACTAAATGAGAAATGACTTTTTAACGTTTTACATTTCTGTTGGTACTTACCACAAATTCATAATTATCATTGTATTTTAAGGAAGTAAATAGGAAAAAAAATACAGTAACCTAAAGGAAGCAAAAAGTACTCCCCTAAATAAGTCTCTAAATAAACAACAAAGAAAACAACCCAGCATCTTCTACAAAATTAATTCGGTCTCTAGTAAAGCCTTCCGTTGTTCAAAAACATTTATTCTGATACTAAACTTTAACAATAAATGAAGCAAATGAGAGCCAGATGGCAGAAAGAACCTATTATTAGATTCCTAACCTGAAGCAAAAGTTGCCTACAGAAACCCTCTTCAGCTGTGGACACATCCATTATGCGATGGGAATGTGGGAGAACATAAAAAATTGCTGCTATAGAATGGAGATGGGGACCTTTCACTGTCAGAATGCTTAATAAGACAAGATTCTATGAAAGCTGGGGGGAAAATGCATTTCATTTTTTTGTTTGTTTGTTTTGTTTTTAATATTTATCTAGCTAGCTAGCTAGCTGCACTGGGTCTTAGTTGCAGCATGCGGGATCTAGTTCCCTGACCAGGGATTGACCCCAGGCCCCCTGCACTGGGAGTCTTAACCGTTGGACCACCGGGAAAGTCCCTGCACTTTGTTTTGATTAACTGTCATAAAATGAAACAACCAGTGCAGGAACATTTTGCTCACATAAGCTTTCTGTAGCACAAATGGCCACAGGAGTTGGTAAGATGGGCAAAGGACGGGACCGGAAAGTGGTTGGCTCCTCCTCCTTCCTCTAGTCTCATCTCATATGACATGTTCTCAGAGGAATCCTCTCTATCCCTGTGCTTTTCCATTAGAGCTCCTTCTTTCTTTCCTTCGTAACACTCATCACAACATGTAGTTATTCATTTGGCTGCTATGCCAGCTTTGTCTGCTCTGCTGAAATGTATAATCCATGAGAACAGAGACCTTGGCTGACTTTTTTTTTCTTACCAGTGTATCTGGTGCCTGGCACATAGTAGATGGTCAATAAACATTTGTTGAGTGAATGAGTGAATTAATGTAATAAAGAGGGAATCTGGGACTGCTATCTGCTTTTCCTCAAATAAGTTTCTTCTACTGACATGTGTACGCTGTCTTCAGTTTGAGAATCGATCACAAAACCCTTGCTTCGGTGGGACTTCCTTGGTGGTGCAGTGGGTAAGAGTCCCAGTGCAGGGGGCCTGGGTTTGTTCACTGGCCAGGGAGCTAGATCCTGCGTGCATGCCGCAACTAAGAGTTTGCATGCCACAACTAAGGAGCCACGTGCCTCAGCTAAGACCAGGCAATAAATAAATAACATAAACCTTCCTTTGGTATTAAAAGTCATTCCAAAATTCATGTGTTTTCCAGGAGTCCTCCTAATGTACCTTGGTCTTTTCCTTTTTTGAGTTTGGACTTGCACTATGTTTTCTTGTTTGACTTTTTTAGGTTTGCCGACGACTAGGCCCTAGTGGGGACAGGGAACATCCCTATACATATTTGCCTGATGTCTGCTCAGCAAATAGAGAATGGCATTTTCAAGTGGCCTAAAAAGAGGCTTTGATCATACCCATAATTGGATTGGTTAGATTTGAATAGGGACTGGTGTGGGCTGAGGGGGCTTATTGAGAGCGAAGACCTCTCCCTGTTTCTTCTACCCATGCATGAATCCTCCCCTCATTCAGTAATTACAGCACTTACTGAGCTCACACCTATACTGGAACTGTTCTAAGTGTTTTATGCATATTAATTACCTTGATCCTTACAGTTACCCTAAGGATTGGTACCGTATTATCCTCAGTTTACAAATGAGCAAACAGATAACCACTTTTTAAGCATTATGGCTCAGTGGTCTTTGAGTAGGAGCTGGTAACCTTTTATAGAGTCACATAGATAATGTTGTTTTAAAAAAATTACAATTTTCCAAATTGATTTTGACACATATATCAATAATACTGATGGAATCGTATTCAAACAAAATTACATATGTTGTTCTTCAACTGGGGGAAGTGTGGCCATATAATCCCTGTTAGGATGAAGTCAGTGCTAAACAGGAGAAATGAGCAAAGTGCTGGGCTGCAGGGAGGAGACTGGAGAGCCGGAAGAAGGTGGCCTTGGGCTGGAGAGATTTGGGGCTGATCAGGTCTCTTCTCCTTGTGAGCTCTGTGATCTTGGGTGAGGGGCATACGCGTCAGTTTCTGTGTCTGTGAAGTGAGAGTGACAAAGCCTTAGAGGCTCTTCCTGAATCCCCAGGCTGGACTGAGTGCCCTCCTCTCTGCCTCACCATCCCCTTCAGCAGTGTTCTGCATATCATTTGCCACATTGAAAGTACACTTGATCCTAGACTGTAAATTCCCTCAGGGCAACAATGTCTGGAGATGTTCCCAGCCCCCACCAGGGCCTGGGTGAACCCCTCATTTCTAGTTAAATCTGACTGATCTCGAACCCAGCTCAGTCACCTTCTCAGGGAAGCCTGCCCTGACCCCTCCTCCCCACCGATTCAATTGCTCCCTCTTCCCCCAAATCTAGGACAGTTTCCTTGGCATAAAATTTTTTATAAAAAAGTTTCTGTATTATCTTCCTTTGGGGCACTTGTCTTAGTTTGAGGCAAAGTGAGCTCCCCGCTCCAAGCCCCATAGCCCCATAGGCCTCAAGAAAGCAAGGAGGGACCAGGTATATATGGTTCATCTTTAGATTCTCTGCCCCTGATACGTCCTCACAGAGAATATGGGTCTTGAAAGACATAAGGCATTTCTACTGTCATTCAAGGCTGAGAAAACCATAATTCAAGGCATGTAAGTTCATGGTTTGTTTCAGGAAAGTTGAGTAGTCCTAGAATTGGGTGGTTCTAGGATGGTGGTTCTCAATGAGGTGATGGGTAGAAATATCTGGGGACATTTTTTATCATCATGACCTGGGGATACTACTGGAATGGAGTGAGTAGAGAGGCTGGGGATGCTGTTCCCGTCTTACAGTGCTTGCTCAGGACAGTCCCACAGCAAAGGATTATCCAGGCCAACATGTCAATAGTGCTGAGGTGGAGAAATGCTGTTTTAAAGTAAACAAAGCTGGGAATTCCCTGGCAGTCCAGTAGTTAGGGCTTGGCACTTTCACCGCGGTGATCCAGGTTCAATCCCTGGTCAGGGAACTAAGATCCCACAAGCTGTGTGGCATGGTCAAAAAATAAAAATGAAATAAACAGAGTGAGGGACTTCCCTTGTGGTATAGTGGTTAAGAATCTTCCTGCCAATGCAGGGGACACGGGTTCGAGCCCTGGGCCGGGAAGATGTCACATGCCAAGGAGCTACTAAGCCCGTGTGCCACAACTACTGAGCCTGTGCTCTAGAGCCCGAGAGTCACAACTACTGAGCCGATATGCCGCAACTACTGAAGCCTGCACACCTAGATCCCGTGCTGCACAACAAGAGAAGCCACCTCAATGAGAAGTCTGCACACCACAATGAAGAGTAGCCCCTGTTCTTCACAGCTAGAGAAAGCTCTTGCACAGCAACAAAGACCCAATGCAGCCAACAAATTAATTAATTTAAAAAAATAAACAAAGCTGGATACACAGTTTGAGGCTTTATCATGGAAGGTCCTGAGTCCATCTTTACAAACTCCAACGATGATTAGGACACACTTGTACTAATAAATACTTATGGAATGGATTTAAGACTTGAAAAACCAGTTAAATGTTAAATTTGGAACAAATGTTTGAGGAGACATTTTACCACATACAGAATGAAAGAAGAAATACTTTTCCTCTTCAGGCTCAGTTCTAGCTCAGTTCACATATCTAGGTTCAGTTCTCTCTAGATATTTGTCATCTTTAAAAAAGATTTTCCTCTAAAAAGAATCACTTTCTATTTCCACAGAGGGATGGACATGTTTGAAACTTAACTCAGCAGTTTAAATAATAATTCTTTTAGTTACATTTTGTTGGCAGTTCAGTCCTTTGGGATAACTGACTGAGTGCAATCTAGTTAAATTTCAGGAATGGATGCTGGAAACAAAAAGTCTTTGGAAAATTGAAAACTTGTGTCCACACAAAAACCTGCACATGGATAAATAAACTGTGCTACATCCAGACAATGGAATATTATCCAGTGCTAAAAAGAAATGAGCTATCAAGTCCTGAAAAGACAAGGAGGAATTGTAAATGCATATTACTAAGTGAAAAAAGACAATCTGAAAAGCCTACTGTATGATTCCAACTATATGACATTTTGGAATAGGGAAAATTATGAAGATTGTAAAAATACCAGTGGTCATCATGGATTGGGGTGAGGGAGGAATGAATAGGCAGAGCACAGAGGATTTTTAAGGCAGAGAAACTACTCTGTACGATACTGTAGTGATGGACACATGTCATTATACTGCTGACTTAAAAAAAAAAAGCACAATGTGACAGTTGTGAGTTAAGTTGTATTTGGGGCAAAATGAGGACAATAGCCTGGGAGACAGTATGTCAGATAGCTCTGAGAAACTGCTCCAAGAGGTAGGGAGGAAGGTCAGTATATATGTGATTTCAGTGAAGGGGCAGTACATGCAATCAAACATATTTTTTGTAGGTTTCTGCTAGCCTCGTGAAGGTTACTGCTAGTCACAATGAGCAGATGTCACCATGAAGGATTTCAGTGTTTTTCTAGATATGAGGAGATACAAGAATGGGGCTCATAAAATCCTCTGAAAATATCTATCTAAAAGCCTGTTCTGTCAGTTTTTCCCAGAGCAGAGAGTGCCTCATTTCTGATCTCCACCCTGAATTCCTTTCAGGGGTGTTGAAAGTCAGCAGCTATAGCAGCTCATGATTTAATTCTTATAGAGGTAGATGGCAAGTGCCAATTTGTAGTTGACAGGGATTCAACCATTCTTTGGGAGGCATTTCATGACCATTTTTTCCACAGTGCTAGGAAGGCTCATTCCCAGGTCTGCCGAAGATTTTGCTGATAGGCCACTCAATGTGCTATTACTGGACTAGGCCTTGTTAACAGTAACCAAAGGTCTCTGAACCACCTGTCTTACTAGTCTGTTATGGTCCAGGAAAAAAATTCCCTCTTGTAGCATCTTCCCATATCTAGAGTTATACTATTACAATCATTGATCTCATACAGAACTATATATTTGATCAACTGCTTGAAGTCACCTAGTTATTGTTATTTTTGTTGGAGGCTCAGTCACACATTTGGTAATACAAGAAACAATAATCTTGTAAAACCTAGAATGTACAACATCCTGAGTGAACCCTAATGTAAACTAGGCTGACCCAAGGTTTGTGGAATCTTAGTTCCCTGACCTGGGATTGAACCCCTGGCAGCGAAAGCACTAAGTAATAACCACTGGACCACCAGGGAATTCCCAATGCAGTCTCTTTTTGAGGGCAATTTGACAGGCTTTTCCAAAATTTTAAGGAGCATACCCTTTTTTTTTTGTTGGGGGGGGGGTCCTTGTGTTGGGTCTTTGCTGCTGCATGTGGGCTCTCTCTAGTTGTGGCGATTGGGGGCTTCACTTGTGTGGCACAGGCTCTAGGCACATGGGCTTCAGTAGTTGCAGCACATGGGATCAATAATCGTGGTTCACAGGCTCTAGAGTGCAGGCTTAGTAGTTGTGGCACACGGGCTTAGTTGCTCTGCAGCACCTGAGATCTTCTTGGACCAGGGCTCAAACCTGTGTCCCCTATGTTGGCATATGAATTCTTAACCACTGCACCACCAGGGAAGTCGGAGCATAGCCTTTGACAAAGCTCCTACAAATTTCTGTAGAAAATACACACACAAAAATAAAAATGAATAAATAAAAAATAGACAAGTACTATGTGGAAAGATGCTGACAATATGTTAAATGAAGAAAACAAGATGCAAATAATAGCAATGATCCTGTTTAAATATGTATATGTATTATATATATATATATATATATATATATACACACACATATATTTGTGCTGTATATGAATAAAATATCTGGAAGAGGACTCCCTAGATTGTAAGTGATTACCTCCTGAGAAGTGGGATTGGGGGTTTTATTAATTTTCTATTGCTGTGTAACAAATTATCAAACTCAGCAACTTAACTAACAGCTATGTATTATCTCACGGTATCTGTAGGTTATGTTGCAGGAAGGGGGACCCCTTCCAGGGCCTGAGAATGGGCTCTTGTCTAACACTCAGAAATGAATTGTCCGAGGAGACACATGTGCTGACAAAGCAAGAGACTTTATTGGGAAGGGGCTCCCGGGCAGAGAATAGGAGGGTAAGGGAACCCAGGAGACCTGCTCTGCCACGTGGCTCGCCGTCTCGGGTTTTATGGTGATGGGATCAGTTTCTGGGTTGTCTCTGGCCAGTCGCTCTGACTCAGGGTCCTTCCTGGTGGTGCATGCATCACTCAGCCTAGATGGGTTCCAGCAAGAAGGATTCTGGGGGATTGGTAAGACATGTGGACTGGCATCTCCTCTCTCCTTTTGACCTTTCCCGTATTCTTCTGGTTGGTGGTGGCTTGTTAGTTCCGTGTTCCTTACCAGGACCTTGTGTCGTAAAATAACTCATGCAAATTGTTACTGTCTGTGCCTGGCCAGGGCTAGCAGTTTCAGTCAGTGTTTCCCCTAACAGTTAGAGGTCAGGCCCAGCGTACCTGGGTTCTCTGTGCACAAGGCTGAAATCAAGTTGTCAGCCAGGCTGAGCTCTCACCTGGAGGGCTGTAGGGAAGAATCCACTCCTAAGCTTATTCAAGTTGCTGGCTGTGACATTATGATTTATAAGAAGTAGGTATTTGGTCTACGTCTGTTTGTGATACAGAATTCCTAAGCCCTTGGGCTGTCCTAAGTGATGAGAGTGATAAAGGTGTCTTCTGTTATGTTAATGAAGTGACTTTTGGCCTCCGCCTAAGGGTGGGGGCTGTTGCCAGCAGAAGCAGCCCTGTGATTAGAGAGGACTGGAACTCTCGGTCCCACTCACCTGAGCTCTGGAAGGGAGAGAGGCTGGAGGTTGAATCGGTTGCCAACAGATGATAAGGTAATCATTTATGGCTATGTAATGAACTCATTTTAAAACTCCAAAGGACAGGTTTTTGAGAGCTTCCGCATTGGTGAATGTGTGGAAGTTCCTGGAGAGTGGTGGGCCTGGAGAGGGCACAGAAGCGGCGCACCCTTTCCCTTATACCTTGTACCGTCGTCTTTTCCACCCAGCTGTTGCTGAGTTATAATCTTTTATAATAAACTGGTAATCAATTAAACAAAAATTTCTCTGAGTTCTGTGAGCTGCATTAGCAAATTAATTGAACCCAAGCCAAGGAGGGCAAGGTATTGGAACCTCCAATCTATAGCCAGTTGGTGGGAAGCAGAGGCTTGAACTGGCATCTCACGTTGGGGGGTGGGGGCTCGTCTTGTAGGACTGCCCTTCACCTGTGGGGTCTGATGCTGTCTCAGGGTAGATAGTGTCAGAATTGAGTTGAATTTTAGGACAGACACTCAGCTGGTGTTGCAGAATTGCTTGTCAGTGTGGGGACATGCTCCCCCCAACACGCACGCGCACACACACACACACACAGGAATTGACAACCAGAATGGTTACTGGAAGAATCTCATTCCTTGTAGTTATAAAACTGAGGTCCCATTTCCTTACTGCTGGTCAGTCAGGGGCTGCTTGCTCTTAGCTTCCAGAGGCTTTCTGCATCCTTTGTCACATGGCCCCTTCTGTCTTCATGTGTTCCTGATCCTTCTCATACTTCAGACCTCTCACTTCCTCTTCTGCCACGAACCAGAGAAAACTCTCTAATTTTAAAGGGCTCATGATTCGGTCAGGCCCATCAGCATAGTCTGTGTTAGGGCTGACAATGCCAATACCATAACCCAGTCATGGGAGTAACATTCACCACATCCACAGCCCCGGGGGTATGTAGACCTGTACACCAAGGGGAAACCTTGGTAGGAAACCTTGGGGGCCATCTAAGAATTCTGCCTCCCACAAGGGTGGAGGTAAAGGAGGGGTATTTTCATTTTGTGCTTTACACATATCTGTAATGTTTGAAATTGTTTGGAAAGATTGTATCACTTTTTATATTGCAGAACACCTGGAAGAAGATACTCTGATATTTTAACAGTGGTTATGTCTAGGTGGTAGGAATAAGATTTCTTTAATGTAAGCATATAGTAGTCCATTTTTCATCATGTAACTAAAAGACCAAAAAGCTATTTCCACTTTGCAATTTTTTGGAAAAAAAAAAATCATGCTGGCTGTAGACCAAAGCAGTGAACAGAGTTTGTACTGGTGCCAATTTGGTTAACAATAGTTTCTTTGCAGTGATTGTAAACATACATCCTGATAAATGCAGCCAAGCCAAGATGTAAAGCTATGAATGGATTGGAGAAGAGTCTAGATAAATTTCTGGTTGATAGATGCACAGGTTATCAGGAGCACTGCAGATAGAGAGCATCAGGGGACAAAACATCAGCTGAGGACTTAGGTTCTAGGGTCTGCTGACTTTTTCTGTACCCCTTTCCTCTCATCGCAAAAATAGGGGGTCATTCAGTTTTTTTCTCAATCTTTTTGAGATTGTTACTATGGTTTCTGACAAAATTCTCCAAGTGCTACTGTCCTAAATAAACACCAGGCTGGAAGGATTATTAGCCTGATGCTGACAGGTAAGTCTTACGTTCTTTTGAATTATCAGTGTGTTCCCAGAAAGGAAGGGTTGACACTGGATTAATCTGTGAGAAACAAAGCACAAATACAGAATCTGAGTGGAAACTGGACTAAGCAAGTCAGGCACGCAGACAGCACAGTAGGACTTTGGAAGGTGGGAGGGGAAGGATCTCTCCTAGGAGCCCTCGCACTTTGAGGGGCTGAAGAATAAGAGCTTTCAAAGCAAACAGGCTCTTCTCAGAGTCAACACTGAGTAACTCGGTCTTTATCAGGAGAAGAAAATGTGTCTGGGTCATTTGTTATATTCAAGGTCCGGGAGTGAGTGCAGGGCAATACACAGCAAAAACAAACTGCTAAACTAGATTGATTTTTAATTTTCTGCTCTTTTCCAGCAGGGCTTTGTTCCCTGAAAGAAGGACCGATACTGATTAATTGGGAAAAACAAGTTTGGAATGATAAAGTGCTTCCTACACATTCCTGCCAATCTGTGTACATCCCAGTTTGCACACATTCTTACATCTCTCTGCCACCCCCACATCCCTCCTCAACAAGGTCCAAAGCCTTCGTTAGGACTACAACAGAATCCTCATTCTTGTTGAGGTCAGGAGTCATGTTTTCATAAATAAAATATGTCGATCTAATGAAAAGCACTGGGGCCCCAGAGGCAGCTATTCCAGACTCTCCCATTAACTAGTTCACTCATTCATTTGACAAACTTATCAAGCACCTACCATGTGCCAGGCTAAGTGCTGTTCCAGGTGCCAGACATCCAGCAGGGAACCAAAACAAGTCCCTGCCCTCCTGGAGATTACATTCTAGTGGAGGGAAACCATCAGTAAAGAAGTCTCAGTGGAGTTTGGCAGATGGAAATGAAGGCTAATGAAGGAGAAGAGGGGAATGTGAAAGATGAATGAATGAAGTATTTGTTTCTATATAGAATTATACAACGCCAACAATTAAGTCACAACATTCGTATGAAAAAAGTTTCTTTTACCCATTTTCTCACTTGATCCTCAGAATATTCCCATTTGGTAAGATCAGTCATTCACTTTTTCAAGGGGAGACAGAGATGACGTGATGACTCAATGCCTTGTGTCTAGTAAGGGGCTGAGGTGGGTCTGCAGCCAAAGTCTCAGCTCCAGAGCCCAGGGTCTTTCCACTCTATTATGATCTTCCAACACTATCACTTGAGTGATAGTCTTTATAAATTATTAAAATGAAATTGTCTCTGATGGAAATGTTCTAAAATTGGACTATGGTGATGATTGCACAGTTTAGCACATTTACTGAAAGTCATTGAAACATACACATAAAAATGAGTGAGGGGGACTTCCCAGTCTCACAGTGGTTAAGAATCCACCTGCCAATGCAGGGGACATGGGTTTGATCCCTGGTTTGGGAAGATCCCACATGCCATGGAGCAACAAAACCCGTGTGCCACAACTACTAAGCCTACGTGCTGCAACTACTGAAACCTGTGCACCTAGAGCCCATGCTCCACAGCAAGAGAAGCCACCACACTGAGAAGCCCTTGCACTGCAACAAAGAGTAGCTCCCACTCGCCACAACTAGAGAAAGCCCGTGCAGAGCAACGAAGACCCAACGCAGCCAAAAACAAAACAAAACCAAACCAAAAAACCCTGTCTTTACCAATTTAAATAATGTCTGGTTTTGTTTATCTTTGACAATATATGCACAAAAACACACTAGCCACATATACTCAATTTTATTTAACCCATTGGGTATCCAGTTGTGTTTTAGTGACAGCTTAAATAATGACTATGTTGCTAGAAATCACATTATCAGTTTTCAGGCCCAAAAGATGAAACAACCTCTTTCTAATAACCTATGGTGGAAAAGAAGTTCTTGGAACCCAATAGAAACAAGGAGGTATCATTCACATTCCTCTCATCACTACTTTACTTCTCCAAGTTCCTGATTGATTTATTGTGTGGGTTTTTGTTTTTGTTTTTTTTGTCCTTCTATTGATTTGTTCTGTAGTTTGTGGTTTCAAAGTTTATTGGAGTTGATTACTATCTCAAGATGGAGTAAGAATAACCTTAAAGAATGATCCTGGGACTTCCCTGGTGGTGCAGTGGCTAAGAATCCGCCTGCCAATGCAGGGGACACGGATTGGACCCCTGGTCCGGGAAGATCCCATAAGCCGTGGAGGAACTGAGCCTGTGAGCCACAACTACTGAGCCCACGTGCCACAATTACTGAAGCCCGAGCACCTAGAGCCCACGCTCTGCAATAAGAGAAGCCACTGCAATGAGAAGCCCATGCACTGCAACAAAGAGTAGCCCCTGCTCGCCACAACTAGAGAAAGCCCACACACAGCAACAAAGACCCAACGCAGCCAAAAATAAATAAATAAATAAATAAATAAAAGAATGATCCTTGAAAGTGCCAAATATCTTTTTTTCCTTCTGTACTGTACACAAAGCATAGGGTCAGGTACTTTTCTTGTAGAAGATAATTAAATTATTTGAAATAACCCAGAGAGAGCTTTTTAGGGGTGTGAGGGATATAGGGTTTATTGTGATAAAATATATATAACATCATGTTTTTCATTTTAACCATTCGTAAGTGTACAATTCAGTGGTATTAAATACATCCACAATGTTGGGTAACGATTACCACTATCTATAGCTAAAAGTTTTTCATCATCCTCAACATTATCCTTTGTACCCATTAAACAATAATTCCCCTTTCTCTTCCTCCCTCTATGCCCTGGTAACCTCTGCTTTTTCTTTTTTTTTAAATAAATTTGTTTATTTCTTTTATTTATTTATTGGCTGTGTTGGCTCTTCATTGCTGCACACGGGCTTTCTCTAGTTGCTGTGAGTGGAGACTACTCTTCATTGTGGTGCACAGGCTCCTCATTGTAGTGGCTTCTCTTCTTGTGGAGCTGGGGCTCTAGGTGCATGGGCTTCAATAGTTGCGGCATATGGTCTCAATAGTTGTTGCGCATGGGCTTAGTTGCTCCGTGGCATGTGGAATCTTTCCAGAGCAGGGCTCGAACCCGTGTCTCCTGCATTGGCAGGCGGATTCCCAAGCACTGCACCACCTAGGAAGTCCAACCTCTACTTTTTCTACCAGAGAGAGCATTTTTAATCCTAGATTCTTAAAAGTTGTTTTATTTATTTATTTATTTATAATAATTATTTGTTAATATTTTATTTTATTAATTTTTGGCTGCATTGGATCTTAGTTGCGGCACTTGGGACTTTGTTGTGGCACTTGGGACTTTGTTGTGGCATGTGGGCTCCAGAGTATGTGGGCTCTGTAGTTTGCAGCATGCAGGCTGGATCTTAGTTCCCCAACCAGGGATTGAACCCTGGCCCCCTGCATTGGGAGCATGGAGTCTTACCCACTGGACCACCAGGGGAGTACCAAAAGTTAAGTTTTAAAGCTGTTCAGAAAAGCATTTTAATTTACTTTATCGTTAGGGATAAATCTGACTCTTAACCAGCCTTTTATAAACTATATTCTGATCTACATGCTGGCGATATGACTGTGCATGAGATACACACTGCATTGTAGGCAGAAGAATAGAGTTAATCACAAGACCATGTAAAGAGCTAATGGACGACACCATGTGTGAATTAATAGAAAATCTGTATATTGTTCTCTGCCCCCATTCCTGGCCCAGAGCTCCTAAAACCTTTGTATTTCCTAAGTGACTAGGAGTGGGACTTACCTGGTGACACAGTGGATAAGACTCTGTGCTCCCAATGCAGGGGGCCCAGGTTCGATCCCCGGTCAGGGAACTAGATCCCACGTGCATGCCACAACTAAGAGTTTACATGCTGCAACTAAGGAGCCTGCCTGCCGCAACTAAGACCTGGTACAACCAAATAAATAAATATTAAAAAAAAAAAAAAAAAGCACTAGGAGCATCTTTTGTTCTAACACTTGATTTTCAATCCTGATTCCTGACACAGCTCCTAAATCCTTTGGCATTTCCTGGGTGATAGGAGTGTCTTTTGTTCTAATGAGATGACTTGCTAGGCTCCTGAATGGCTTCAGGATGGGGCTGGTCACCAGAAAGACCAAGCCATGATTAGAAGCTTGGCAATTTCAGCCCCTAACCCTCATCCTCCGGGAAGGCGAGAGGGGCTGGAGATTGAGTGAATGATCCATCATCCGTTATCATGATGAACCTTCATAAAAACCCAAGAAGAACTTGGTTTGGAGAGCCTCTGGGTGGCTGAACACTTGGTAGTGCTGGGAAGGTGGCAAGTCAGAGGAGGCTGGGAAGTTCCTTGCCCTTTCCCCAATACTGTGCTCTAAGCATCTCTTCATCTGGCTGTTCATCTGGATCCTTTATTATATCTTTTATAATAAACTAGTAAACACAGGTAAGTTCTGAGTTCTGTGAGCCATTCTAACAAATTATCAAACTGAAGGAGGGGGTTATGGGAACCCTCCTGGCTGGTTGGTCAGAAGTGACGACCTGGACTTGCGATTGGTGTCTGAATCAGGGGCAGTCTTGTGGGACTGAGCCCTCATCCTGTGGAATCTGATGCTAACTCCAGGGTAGATAGCGTCAGAACTGAACTGAACTGTAGGACACTCAGCTGGTGTTGGGAAAACCCACACACCTGACATCAAGAGTGAAGGAAATGTAGTGTGAGAGTAACGGAAGATGGGAGCTTGTCCTCAGACACCAAATCCTATGAAAACAATGTGTTATACAGAAAACTTTTTTTCCATACATAATTTATTGTGAGATGATCAATGTCAAATAAAATATTAATTTTCATCATTTTCCTCTGTCCTATCTTCTTGACCAAAATGTTGCATGCCACACTTGAGGCAGTGAAGAATTTTTATACACACAGCTCAGGATTAAATATTCATCATTCAGCTGCCTATATGCTCATTATATACAATACAACCACTCACACAGGCGGTTGTGCTCCCAGTGGTTTTCCACAGCCATGACGAAGTTCTGAAAAACATCTAACAGTACAACCTTCATATGTCTTCAAAACTCATAGGCCCTCTTGCACCTTGAAGAGCCTGGTGATGGGCTACAGTACCTCCCTCCCTGGTGGCCATGCAGAAAAAAGCAGAATCCTTCTTGATATAATGAAATTTTTATGTAAGGTCATTTACTGAAGTTAGCTTAAACTTCTATTGTAACCAATACCAGGGGTTGGCAATTTTTTCCTGTAGAAGACCAGATAGGAAATATTTTCCCCTTTGCTGGTCATGTGTCTAACTCTGCCAGTGTGGTCCTACCAGCCATACACAATATGTAAAAGATGGGTGTGAGTTTATTTAAGGATACTGAAACTAGGTTTTCGTATAATTTCACGTCATACAATTTTATTCTTCTTTTGGTTTGTTTTCACCTCTTTAAAAATGTCATAACTTTTCTCAGCTCTCAGGCCCAATGAAAAACAGGCAGGGGGGGTCCAGCCAGCTGGGCCCAAGTGGTATCACTACCTATGCTCTTTATGAATACCTTTGTTTGCACTGAGTCTTTATAGCTTATTTAGGTCCATTGAGTTTCACAATTTGTGAAACATCTTAAAATTTCTTTAAAACGTCAAGTCCCACTCAGGTTTGAACAGTGAAAGTACTGATCAAAAAACAAGATCTTGGGAATTCCCTGGCGGTTCAGTAGTTAGGACTCCATGCTTTCACTGCCAAGGGCCCAGGTTTAGGGAACTATGATCCCCCCTCTTGCAGCATGGCCAAAAATAATAATAATAATAAGATCTTACTCAGGCTAACAAGTTATTACTCTTTAAGATAGGACTACAAGCTATACTTTAATTAACAACCTTGCTATTTGCTAATTATTTCTTTCCAGGGGCTTTTTTTTTTTTTTTGGCCACTGCCATGTGGCTTTTGGGGCGACCGGGGACTGAACCCGGACCCACAGCAGTGAAAGCACCAAGTCCTAACCACTGGATCACCAGGGAATTCCCTCCAGTAGCTCTTTTTGAAGTTACCCACACTGCTGGTCACACGCTAGGCATGATCTCATCCTCCATACCTCTCGAATTCATTCACAGTTTGTCCCACTTAATCACTTTTTAATGTTGTCTTCATCCGTGTTGAACTATTTCTGTTCAGGAAGCATTGTTTCGTAATAACCTCATTTAATAGGTAGGGTTTTTGTTGTTGCTTTTTTTTTTTTTTTTAAGCTGAAACATTACTCAATTTGTGTGGCTTCTGCTGCAACTATAAGAGTTTGGTGAGTCAATATCACCTCATGCATAGCATTCATTAACATTCAAACCAGGGACTTCCCTGGTGGTCCAGGGGGTAAGACGCAGCGCTCCCAATGCAGGGCCCCTGGGGTTCAATCTCTGGTTGGGGAACTAGATCTGGTATGATTGCTGCAACTGAGAGTGCACATGCTGCAGCTAAGAACCCACATGCCACAACTAAAAATCTGGCATGCTGCAATGAAGATCCCGGGTGCCACAACTAAGACCCGGCACAGCCTAAATAAATAAATATTAAAAAAAATTCCCATCAAAATTCGAACCAGTTGGTAAGCAGGAGAATGAGAACATGTGTACTCTCTGTTGGTGCTCTGCTAGGTTCTGTGGAGACATGAAAGAACTTCCTACCTTTGAGGAGCTTACAATTCAGTGGGGAAGACAAGATGAATGTTCAGGAAACCATAGTGAATTCATTAATTACTTCACTGAGAACTCCCATTTGCTACAAGTCACTGTATTGTGCATTGTGTCCATTAGTCCTAGTGTAGAGGAGGGAAAAATTCTTTTTCCTACTACCCTCCTAGGTTTTCAGGCTGGAACCTCATCAATTGGACTAACAAAAGGCAGATTAGCAGGAGAAAAGTATAAGATGTATATAACAGTTTTTATGTGACTTCATAAGGAAATGACCCGAAGAAACAGTTAAACCTGAGTGTTTTTATACTAGGTTTGATGAAGAGTAGAAAGTCATGGAAAGGCAGCAAAGTGGGGGAAACTCAGAAGGCTGCTCACTTGGATTCCTCTCAGCATCTGTCTGTCTTTGGAGATAAAGATGCTCATTTCCTGCAAGTATAGGGAGGGCACCTCTCACCAGCGTCTCTTATGACCTGCTTCAGGGGTGAAGGGGGAGATCAGAGAGTCCTTCCTGCACCTGCTGTTTCTTAAATTCCTTCAGTTTGAAATATTCAATATGCCAAAGTGCTATATTTCTTTAAAAAAAAAATATATATATATATTTATTTATTTGGCTACTCTGGGTCTTAGTTGCGTCATGCGGGGTCTTTGTTGCTGTGGGTGGGATCTTTTAGTTGCAGCATGCAGGATCTAGTTCCCTGAACAGGGATCGAACTTGGGCCCCCAGCACTGGGAGCTTGGAGTCCTTACCACCGGACCACCAGGGAAGTCCCATGCCATATTTTGGGGTAGCATGTTCTGAACCATTCAGTTACAGCTATTAGATAAGATATTGTAACCACTTCAAGTGAGGAAACTGGGGCTGTTAGAAATTAAGAATTGCTCAAGATGGCAATTCACAAGTGACTGCCTGACTCCAAAGCAAATTCTTTTCCCTCCTCTACTACTCTGATTATCCAGTCTAGTCTCCTCCCTTAAGGAAGTAAAGAATTGACAAGGAAAAAATAACATTTTAACTTCCTAATTCAATGACCTATAATAATGGCTATTGCTAGAATCAACATAATGAGAATACTGTGCTTGGGAGAAAAGGTTACGCTGATGTAAGAAGTTCATATCAGACATCCTGATCCACAAGAGTGTGTTTTGTATGGGGCTAAATGCTGTAGAGGAAACATATTTAAACTAAATTTAAAAACATTTAATCCAAATTTAGTTTTAAATAGAGCTACCATGCTAGAATCTATCAAGGGAAGTAGACATGTGATATGATGCCTGTCATGTTTGCAGACATCATTTAAGTCAGTCCCCAGAAGTTGTGACAAAACATTAGTTTAAGGAAGAATGGGAAGAAACCAGAATGCCTCCTAATTAGATTTTTTAAAAAGAATGTTAGCTCCATTAATTGAAGCCATGCTGGTCAGCATTAATAGTGTCATCTAAGGGTCAAGGCCGAGCTGCCACCAAGGCATTCAACCAGTGTGCCTCGTGCTTGGCGGCAAAACTCCTAGGATTTAGAATGAAGGGCTTGGAGAACAGTGCCATCCCCTGAAGAGCTTTGTCCTCAGGTATAGTGAGGTGGAAGAGAAGTTAGCCTAGGTTGGCCAGCAAAACAGTCAGATCTTAAGGATTATGTTACCAGATGTTGTGATTAATATTCACTCATAACAGAGTACTTAGGTTATTTTTTAAAATAAATCTTCTACTAAACGAGAGTATATGGGAACTCTCTGCACTACTTTGCAGATTTGTAAATCTAAAATTATTCTAAAATACAGTTGAAAAAGTCTTTTAATGCCATCTTAACTATTTCTCCTCCCTTCCCCAACAGTGCTTTTTGTAAGCCCCGTGAAATCCTACTAGCCTTTTATTGTTAGAAGTAAAAGTCTGGGAAGTTACTCCAAGAAGTTAATTACCCTATGTGTAAACCTAAATAATCAATATTTGTTCTCACACAGGAATAAATCGTAGTTTCAATTTTATTCACATTGTTGGTGCAGTAAAATTTTTCAAATTCACCTGTAAAATATAGGCCATAAAAAATTCCATTATTGGGAATTCCCCAGCAATCTAGTGGTTAGGGCTCAGAGCTCTCACTGCTGAGGCCCCAGGTTTGATCTCTGATCAGGGAACTAAAATCCCACAAGTCTCACAGTGTGGCCAAAAAAAAAAGAGAAAGAAAGAAAAATTCATTATTTACATTTTTAAACAACTGAGGAATTATAATAATAAGAAAAGGAATAAAATTATAGCAGAAACATTCTAATGTCCTAAATGTAAAACCCAAGCATTCCCTCCCACCTCACTTCTCTTTTGATATCCTAACTTAAAAGAAAAAAGTTTAATCACTAAAAAACAGTCTTTATGGTAGTACCTAACTTTTCCCAATAAACTGTTTGCAAACAGATAAACCTTTGATAGGTGGAAATTAACATGTATTTACTGTATCCCAGCTGCTTTACAAATGCTGTATCATTTAATCTTCACAAAAGTGCCTGGAAGCATGATATTTTTATCTCCAGTTTGCCTGTGAGAAAACACGAATGTACAGTTAGTTACAAAGTAGAGACAAGTTTTGATCCAGTCTGAAGGATTCCAAAGACTTTTGCCACCACTCCATGATGTTTAGCAAGAAATGTAAAACCTCAGGCCTTCCCTTGTGGTCCAGTGGCTAAGACTTCACGCTCTCAATGCAGAGGGCCCAGAATCCATCCCCAGTCAGGGAACTAGATCCCCCATGCTGCAACTAAGAGTTTGCTGGCCACAACTAAAAGATCCTGCAGGCCACAACTAAAGATCCCACATGCTGCAACTAAGACCTGGTGCAGCCAAATAAATAAATATTCTGAAAAAAGGTAAAACCTCTTCCCCATTTATCTAAAATATATTCTTCCTCACACAAGTGATTGCTAAGTTTTAATGCCAGGCAGTGTTTCTCAAAGTGTGGTCCATGACCAATTTGCATTAGAATTACCCAGGACACAGGCTAACAAGGCAAATTTGCGGGCCCTGTCCAACCTTGGATCAATTGCAACAAAATCTCTGGGGAGCGGCCTGGAAATCTGCCCATTTAACCATCTCCTCAAGCAATTCTATGTATAGTCAAGCATGAAAAAACAGTTGGTATTTTTCAATTCTCCATCCACTTCTTAAACTCATGCTCTCCAGCAGCTGCTGCCAAGAACTCTCAAACTCGATCACTTCACTTTGATGGAGCTTTGCAGGCAACCTTGAACTCCAAGTTGTTAGAGGCAGTGTTACCTGAAAACTGGGATCCCCTCTTGGTGAGTGTCAAGCCAAAAGACACAACCGAGTCAAAGATCAGGAGAAGGAACGATTTTTTACTTACAGCAAGGAAGGAGAAGACTGGGGGTCTTTCCCAAAGCAGTATCTCCCTGAACAGCAAAATTGGGGAAGTTTTAAGCTAAGAATACCTGAGTATTCACAAAGGGGCGTGAACAGAATTCAGCAGAGAACTGGGGTAAAGGTTGATAGAGTCCAGACATTAGTTGATGGAAGTCATGAGGGTCAGAAAAAGTCAACATCACCATCCCTTAGGTTCCAGTTGACCTGGAGGTTGAGCATTCGAGGGAGGTTTATTTTTCTTCTTTTTTGGCTGCGAGGCTTGTGGGATTGAATCCAGGCCCTTGTCATTGAAAGCACAGGGTCCTAACCACTGGGCCGTGAGGGAATTCCTGGAGGGGGCGTTTAAATTCTGCAAAACAGCTCAAGAAAGTGCTGCCCGCTAATCTTTACCATTGAAACAGGACTGGGAGTCTTTACAACTGATTTATTTTCTTTGCTATTGTTATTTCTCTTGCCTGATAACAGTCATTTGTTCTTTTGTTCCCTTAAGATCATTATTACTGAGACCTATGCAAGGACGAGAGGTGCAGCTGGGCTTAGATCACAAATGGCTTAGGCATAAAATGGCTTCTCTTCTGTGGAAAACCTGTATCTAGTCTTTTCCTTGTCGGAAACCTATATCTGGTCTTTTCCTTCACGGACCCCCTACCCTATTTGCTTATAGAAACAAGAATTTCTAGGTTAGAAATGCAAATAATATCACAGGAGTTAGGAATTAAGGTCCCCTTTTAAACACAAATAGACACAACTCCTTAGATTTCACCTTCCATTGCTTCAGTTGGCTCCTCCGAGAGGTGAGTGAACTTAGCCTTCCTACAAAGATAGTGCAAGAAGCTTCCAACATTGCATAGCGCTATCGACGATGTAAATGGTTTTCATCTCTCTCTTCCCTTTCTTTTTCTTTTCTTTTCTCTTTTTTTTTCTGCTTTTCCTCTCCAGTATGAAAAATGCTAGAAAATGATACACTAAAATATTAACAGTGATTGTCTCTAGCTGACAGGGCTGTGAGTAGGTGATTTTTATCCTTTTTTCCTCCTACTTTCTATTTCAGGCTTGTCAATGTTAAGTCAGTCAGTAAACTTAAAAAACACCTGTGTGGACTTCCCTGATGGAGCAGTGGTTAAGAATCCACCTGCCAGTGCAGGTGACATGGGTTCGAGCCCTGGTCTAGGAAGATCCCACATGCCTCGGAGCAACTAAGCCCGTGCACCACAATTACTGAGCCTGTGCTCTAGAGCCCTCGAGCCACGACTACTGGGCCCACGTGCTGCAACTACTGAAGCCCGTGCACCTAAAGCCCGTGTCCCGCAACGAGAGAAGCCACTGCAAGTGAGAACTCCTCACACCACAACGAAGAGTAGCCCCCACTCGCCGCAACTAGAGAAAGCCTGCATGCAGCAAGGAAGGCCTAACGCAGCCAAAAATAATTAATAATAATGATAATAAAATAAACAAATACATATTAAAAAAAAGAGAAAAGACTCAAAAACAAAAATCACCTGCATATGAGAATGGAGAAATCTGTGGAAGGAAGCCCCCCCACCCACTGGCTAACTTAGAAGGGGGGAGGGGAGGGCAAGACTCGTTACTTTTTAAAAAGTATTTTAGCTAATTTTTGTTGGAGTATACTTGATTTACAATGTTGTGTTAGTTTCAGGTGTACGGCAAAGTGAATCAGTTATATATCTACATATATCCACTCTTTTTTAGCCTCTTTTCCCTATACAATTCCCCATATAATGACTCTGTATAGGTCATTACAGAGTACTCAGTAGAGTTCCCTGTGCTATACAGTAGGTGCTTATTAGTTATCTGTTTTATATGTAGTAGTGTGTATATGTCAACCTAATCTCCCAATTTATTCCCCTCCCCCCTCCTGGTAACCATGTTTGTTTTCTATATCTGTGACTCTATTTCTGTTTTGTAAATAAGTTCATTTGCACCCTTTTTAAAGATTCCACATATAAGCAACATCATATGATATTTGTCTTTCTCTGTCTGACTTACTTCACTCAGCGTGCCATCTCCAGGTCCATCCACATTGCTGTAAATGGCATTATTTCATTCTTTTTAATGGCTGAATAACATTCCATTGTATATATGTACCACATCTTCTTTATCCATTCCTCTGGTTTTTTTTTTTAATGAATTATACTTTATTTATTTTAAAATTATATTTTATTGATTGACTTGGCTGCTCTGAGTCTTAGTTGTGACATGCGAACTCTTCGTTGAGGCATGTGGAATCTAATTCCCTGACCAGGGATCGAACCTGGCCCCCTGCATTCGGAGCATGGAGTCTTAGCTACTGGACCGCCAGTAAGTCCCTATCCATTCCTCTGTTGGTGGGCATTCAGGTTGCTTCCATATCCTGGCTGTTGTAAACAGTGCTGCAGTGAACACTGGGGTGCATGTATCTTTTCGAATTACTGTTTTCTCCAGATATTTTCCTAGGAGTGGGACTGCTGGATCATATGGTAGCTCTATTTTCAGTTTTTTAAAAGAAAACTATGTTCCCCATAGTAGCTGTACCAATTTACATTCCCACCAACAGTACAGGAAGGTTCCCTTTTCTCCATACCCTCTCCAGCATTTATTGTTTCTGGATTTTTTTGATGATGGCCATTCTGATTGGTGTGAGGTGATATCTCATTGTAGTTTTGATTTCCATTTCTCTAATAATTAGTGATGTTGGGCAGCTTTTCATGTGTTTGTTGGCCATCTGTATGTCTTCTTTGGAGAAATGTCTATTTAGATCTTCTGCCCATTTTTTGATTGAGTTTTTTTTTTTTTTGATATTGAGCTGCATGAGCTGTTTGTATATTTTGGATATTAATCCCTAGTCAGTTGCTTTGTTTGCAAATAATTTCTCCCATTCTGAGGGCTGTCTTTTTGTTTTGTTTATGATTTCCTTTGCTGTGCAAAACTTTTGTTTCATTAGGTCCCATTTGTTTATTTTTGTTTTTATTTTCATTACTTTAGGAGGTGGATCGAAAAAGATCTTGCTGCAATTTATATCAAGGAGTGTTCTGCCTATGTTTTCCCAGACTCATTACTTTATATCTGTGCTTTTTCACCTGTTAGGTATACTTTTTGAAAATAGTAAAGAAAAATTAAAACTGTTTCTCTAGGTTTTTTTTCCCATCTTCTGCCTCATTTTTCTCTTTCTGTTGCTGATCCTATCTTCTCCCCCCAGCTGTCAATTCTGTATTAGGGAAGCAGCTGGATAACACTTGCTGGAATGAAAGAGCCACTGTCTGGTCTTGCTATGTAAGTATAAGCCACACTGCGTTCATGTATAGCCTCTTCCTCCTGGAGGATTGAGATTCCTCTTTGTAACTCCACTGCTATTTTTAACATCTCTGCAGGACAAGGGGAAAGCCAGTCCCTTCATCTCTGAGCTGGTCACAAGTTTTCGAAACCTCCATTTTCTCTTGGAACAAATAATACAGAGGTGGAGAAATCATCCACAGACAGTTTAGAAAGTCTTGCCATACTCCTAAAGACCCCAGACTGCTTAGTTATTAAAAGGCCATAGAGAAAGCCTGAACACATGTACATTGATTTGTATTTGGGGAAGGATCTTATCATCCTTTCTATCCTCTGCAGCATCACTCGGCTTTGTCCCCCGAGCGAGAATAGAGAAAGCCCCAGAAAGTGAACAGCCTAGCATACCAGCAAAGGCAAAAGAAGCTGGGGCCCAGGCCTCTAAGGCTCTCAATCCCCAGGCCAAGCAGCCTTGATCATTTCCCTCAATACTCCAGAGACTGTTAATTTTTCAGTCTGTACTTGAAACTGGGCTATAATTGTCCTCAGAGCGCAGAGGGAGAAGCTAAATCAGCCCCTGGAGAAGACTGGCTGAGCTGGGCCCATGCCATGGCTGCTTCCAGCAGGCCCCTGGCTGCCCTTGCTGCCAGAGAGCAGAAAGCTAAGAAATGAACACCAGCACAGCTGCCTCGGCTGCACCCTTCTCGCTAATAGGAAAATTAATTTTAACTCCCAACGCAGTACTTGTTTTTAGGTGTATGGGGATTATTTTAGCTATCTCAAAACCTGAGTTTTTCTTAGAAATGTGAAGGCCTCATTTAAATATTTTAAACTAGTACTAATAGCAGAAGTCCCTGGACTCTGCAGAAAAATGGGAAAATAATTATAGGCAATTTCAGTGGCACACGTATGTCATGGTACACGCACATTTTAATAGTTATCAATTTATAAAGGGCTCACCCTTCCTAAAGCTACTAAAGGCAGACTTCAACCACACTTGCTCTGGATTATCTTTTGATTTGGGGTTACTTTTTTACCTTAGAGGCTAAAAATGAGCTAGTGGGTGAGATTTCAGTGACACATGGAAATTAAGAAGTTTTAACCAGGGTTTTAGGATGTTAGGAATCGTTTAACTTGAATTGCCCAGTATAACTATAAACCAAAAGCAAACAGATTCGGAACCTCACTGATTGCTGCTACATTTATACCTGAGAAAAAACCTGCATGAGACCAGAGTCTCTAATCGATAGTAACCTGTATACTGACTTTTTCCAACCAGAAGAACTTAAAAAATAGCCCAGTGAATACTCCAGTGTTCCCATGAATGATTACCAATGTCATTTCAACCACATTGAGCCACCCAAAATGTCCCAAGCAGTGTTCTTAGCATCAGTGATCCTGAAACACAAAAGACCAGGTCCTTAACTTTTGGGAGGGCTGGTGAGATTAGAGTCAACAAGCACAGAAGTGGTAAGTATTTTGGTGTTAAAAGGCCCACTGCATCCTTCTGAAACAGGAGGGAAAGGGGCAGGGCACAACTTTTAAAAGAATGACATACATAGCCTTTGAGGATATGACAAAAACTAGTTAGAACCGATTACACCCAAGATGGAGGAAGATTCAACTTCCAGTGGACCTTGAGCTTCCTTATACACTCATTGTAAAAGATTAGCATGTGCTCAGTGACACACCCACAGGCGCCATGACAATTCCAAGGCCAACCATAAACGGCCAAAAAGTGGGCAGAGGCCCAATTCCTGGAAATCTCTGCCCCCTTTCCAAAATAGTTGGAATAACCCTCCCACTTATTAGCCTATGAAATTACCCAGCCTATTAAAACTAACCACCCCATATTTTGGGGCTTTCTCGCCTTCTGAAATGGCCCACACTCTGTACAGTGTGTTTCTCCCAGGGCCGTTCTCACCTTGTGAGACGGACTGCATTCTGTCTATGGAATCTGTATCTCTCTCAATTAATCTACTTCTTACCTATCACTTTGCCTCTCGCTGAATTTCTTCTGTGTTGAGACATAAAGAACCTGAACTTCAGCAAATCCTGAGGCCAAGTGTGAAATCTCAATTAAAAGACAGTGGGTTCAAGTCTCAATCTGAGGTGTGCGGGTTCACTTCCCCCGAACAGGCGATTTCTGGGAACCTAAGAGAAGAGAGGTCACTCAGGATGGAGGTGTCTAGTCCAGAGCCCAGTGACTGCGTAGTTTAGCCCCCTCAGCTGCAGCACAGGAGCGAAGGCCACACACAGCCCAGGAGGTGGAGCAGCGCCAGGGTCCACCCGTGGAGCTCACCTCCATGGAAGACAGAGGCTGATTCATCCTCCATAAGACATGTCTTCCAGCTTCCATCCTTGTAAGTGCTCTCCTTCCTTTTCTTTCTAAGACCTTTTCAAAATGCTTACATTCGGGTTGCCTTTAGGCTTAGTTTGGTTACAGACTTTATCTAGAACATGGTTTTTCTCAGCGACTGCTGGCACTAAAGAAACATGTATTCCATTGATAGATGATCTGTGGCTTCATCACAGAAAAAAGGAAAAGCCCACAAGAATCTAGAACTTCAAGGTTTTTTTTTTTTTAAAAAAACAACAATACGTGGTATTAGGTCTAGAAAATTCTTTGAGTTAGATGCTATTGTTCCTCATTTTAAACACCAGGGTATCAAGGCCTGGAGGGTTGAGGTGACTAAGATTTACTTGACAGGAAGTAGCAGAACCAAGAGGCAATCAGTGCAAGTCTTTGAGTATTAGTCTTGGACTCTTACTACCACCACCACAACAACCAGGTTTTTTGTTTCTTTTTTTAACAAATTGTACCTGTGACAAAAATCCATCTGTTTTTTTGGTTTTGTTTTGGGTTTTTGTTTGTTTGTTTGTTTTTGCCTGAGGCTCACTGAAACAGAAGGGAAGGCGGCAGGTCACAACATTTGAAAGAACGACATAGCCCGAGGACATAACATAAACTGATTAGAACCAAATGAGTCCAAGATGGAGAAAGAGTTGACTTCCAGGCACCCTGACAGTTCCAAGGCTGACCATGAGGGTCAAAAAGTGGGTGGTGGCCCAATTCCTGGAAATCCCCGCCCCTTCCTGAAATAGCAGGACTACTCTGCCCACTCATTAGCCTATGAAATTACCCACCCTTACAAAAACTGACAACTCCTGTACCCTAGTGCCTTCCTCACCTTCTGAGATGGCCCACACACTGCGGAGTGTGTTTCTCGCTAAATAAATCTCTAAATAAACTTCTTACCTATCACTCTGTCTCTCACTGAATTCGTTCTATGATGAGATATCAAGAACCTGAGCTTCATTAAGTCCTGAAACCAGGTGTATGATCTCAGTAGGGAGATCTTGGGTTTTGGCTGGGTTTGAGTCCCAATCTGAGGTGCACGGTTTCATCACAGCTTGCAGAATCTCAGTTCCTCAACCAGGGATTGAAGCTGTGTCATGGCAGTGAAAGCCCGGAATCCTAACCACTA
This sequence comes from Hippopotamus amphibius kiboko, assembly GCF_030028045.1. Lineage (NCBI taxonomy): Eukaryota > Metazoa > Chordata > Mammalia > Artiodactyla > Hippopotamidae > Hippopotamus > Hippopotamus amphibius. The sequence continues at coordinate 62,718,675 of NC_080191.1, forward strand.
GGCAACCGGGGAACTCCCATCTGTTTCCTTTTGTTTTAAAGTTACTCAACCTTTGAATTATTCAATCTCTTGCCCTCTTTTGCTTTGTTTTTTCGTACCATCCTGTCATCAAAGAGGGAGAATACTTCTTTGAGTAGCTCTTATATCTAAAAACCCACATTGAAGTGCTCAGGGAGTTATTTTTACTTTAACAGGAAAACTCAGTGGCCATTGTGGGTGAGAGTGAGCTTTGTCAGCAGATAGAAATGGAGAGAATCAGGCACCCAAAGGTGAAATGAGAGAGTGAAACTTTTCCAGAATTTTCTAGTCTCTTCCTTTATAACTGCTAATCACCACTGCTGTAACCATAATAGAAACCAGGAGACTTCCCCGGAGGTCCAGTGGTTAAGACTCCATGCTTCCACTGCAGGGGGCACAGGGCACCGGTTCTTCGATCCCTGGTTAGGGAACTGCTGTGGGGCATGGCAAAAAAAAAAAAAAAAGCCAATCCAAAGGACTCTCAATTCTATTCTTCTAACTCCCCTCCCAAATCCAGTTTCTGGGGTGCAAATTATGGAGCAGCCCTCCTTCCTGCCACCCAATTTCTAATCCTATTTCTCTCATTGAAATAAGCAAAGTCAAATTTTATATATGATGATTATAGATCTACAATTCCTTGTGCAAAGTTAAAAATGGCTCACAGGAAACAAAAAGTCAAGTTCAAGTAGCTAGGAATCAAAATCTCATGAATCACCCTAATCCCATCACTCCATTATCTCCTGTTCTGTTTCAGAGGGAAGTGTTCAACAGCTAAATATCAATGCTAATAGCTGAAGTTTTATCTTGTAGGTGTAGAATTTTCTAAAGTATGGAAGACTGACTTTTTAACCATGACCCCAGATATTTGACCAATGCCCTTTCATAATTGGAAAACTATCGTTGCTACTTGGAAAATAATGATGTCCATAATACTGTTCACCTGCCAGTGGAAATTTTCAGAGGGATCATTTCAGTATCTAATAGTGCATGACTACGAGGCAACACTTCAGGGCAGCAGCCTTACTGATCTTACCAGAAGTTGGATAGGGAATGGGCAAGCAAAGAATTGATCCTGTTCCCTTGCCATGGCCTGACCACTCCCCAGGCTGAATGAACAGGATCAAAAGATCTCACTAGGATCATTTTTTTTTTTTTGAGGGGATGTATAATGCAAGAAAGGACTTGAATTTCTGCTCTTGGACATTAATTATAGTTGTGGGAATTTAGTATCTATTTTCTAAAGTTCATAACTATGATTATGTAAGCATCATTAGGTATTTTCTTATTTGTCCACAGAGTATGACTATAGAAGTATCATAAAACAGAATAAGAAAATGTTTGTTGGGGTCTTAAATCTATTCAGTTAAACCAATACTGTTCACCTACCTCCATCATCCTGGCCAATTGATTGTCCAGTTTACTTTGGAGTACCTCCATTAACAGGGAATTCGTTCTCTTCAATCTTTTGGGGCTTTTTACAACAAATGTATTCTTTACCATGACAATTATGACCTTTCTTTCTACCTTCTTAAATATATTATTGAATTTCAGTTGCACAATGTTGTTGCATTTTTTCCTGATTCACAAATCAGTCATAGAAGGAAATGCAGTTTTTTTCATTGAACTCATGAGGGCCAAGTGATTGCTACTTTTTTTTTTCCCCTCAATGTGCCTGCAGGTCATCCCTTTTAATAATTCATTAAGAATCTTCTAAGTAAGCATTATAGTCAAATTCACTGGTGTCAATGATTATTTGAGCCCAGGTTGGGGAGAGGTAGGGTGCTTTCCTAAAGTTAGAAAATGAGTCTTATCAAAATTAGGCCTACACAGGAGTGCCACCAGGCACTTGCAATTTGTGACTCAGATCCTGGGTTTGAGTCATTTATTAAAGGTGAAATCATCTTTATCTGTCTATAAAAGGGGCAAAATATTCTTCAATGTTTTGCATTAGGTGCTCCACTTGTGGTCTCTTTTAGATTTCCATGTGTTCCAAGAACTATTGAATCAGGATCTCTGGGGTAGGGACTCAAATATGCATTTCAATCAAACACCCCAGGCGTGTTTGATATCAAGATTTGAGAAAACCGTATCTACTCTTTTTTTTTTTTAATATTTATTTATTTATTCGGCTGTGCCGAGTCTTAGTTGTGGCACACGGAATCTTTTTTTTTCAGTTGAGGCATTCGAACCCTTAGTTGCGGCTTGTGGATTATATAGTTCCCTGACCAGAGATCGAAACTGGATGCCCTGCACTGGGAGCGTGGAGTCTCAGCCACTGGACCATCAGGAAAGTCCAAACCACTTTTTAAAAAAAATTAATTATTTTATTTATTTATTGGTGGAGTTGGGTCTTTGCTGCTGCATGTGGGCTTTCTCTAGTTGCAGTGAGCGGGGGCTATTCTTCATGGAGGTGCGCAGGCTTCTCATTGCAGTGGCTTCTCTTGCTGCGGAGCACGGTCTCTAGGAGTGCTCTTCAGTAGTTGTGGCCCACAGGCTTAGTTGCTCCTCAGCATATGGGATCCTCCCAACCACTGTGCCACCAGGGAAGCCCCCACACCATATCTACTCAATAAAATTTATTTCTCCTCAGTTATGCTTTGTCAAAAACTATCAGTTTTAAACTATCTAGTCATTTTTAACAAAGAAACTGCTTTGAAAATTTGTAAAATATTAGTGTGTTTTTTTTTTTTAAACCTTTATATCTGGAGAGCCTAGAACAGTGTTTGATTCTTTTTTTTTTTTTTTTTGGCAGCATCACTTGGCATGTGGGATCTTTGCTCCCTGACCAGGGTTTGAACCCACACCCCTGCATTGAAAGCATGGCATCTTAACCACTGGACTGCCAGGGAAGCCCCTCAATGTTTGGTTCTTAATGGATGCCTTTGATAACAAATAGATAGACACCCATTGAATAAATGAATGAGTGTCCTTATGGGTGAACTTTCTGGAAATAAAGTTGATCCCCAAATTACAATGGGTAAATATGACCAAAAGCCATCTCACATTTCTTACAGAAAGTACAAATATGGACATATTTTGCTGCCTTGATCAGGCAAATGCTATTCAAATAATTGTTAGCCAATAAATTCATAACATCTGGTATGGGATATTGTGTCCAGAAAATAGACTATGGAAAACAACCATAACCCTAAGGTCAGTTTTTATAGAGGAGACAGAACTGAACTGGGCCCTAGTTGCTTAGTTTGTAGTAAGCAAATGGGAGACGGAAGACTGTTTGAGGGAGGGGAGAATGTCATATTAGGCCAGGAACAATGGGAGATCTGCTTGATTCAGCTGAGAGTGGGAAGTCTCAGAGAATAAAATAGGAAAGGGAGTGAGCTCAGATTATGGAGAGACTTGAAGTTCACATAGAGATGTTTAAACTTGACCTAGTGGGCAATCAGGAGCCACAGGAGATTTCATAGGGTGAGTAATCTGAGCAAAATGATGTCTAAGGAATTTAGCCTGGATGGGCCAATAATAACACTGATTTCTTTCTACTGAAGCCCTGATTTGTGCTAGGCACTTAACCAACAGCCCTAAGAGGACAAGATTATCACTTCCATTTAAAGCTTTGTAAATTGAGACTCTCAGAGGTCAGGTGACCGAGTGAGCAGCAGAGTTAGCATAAGGCTGAACTAGGGCCTACATTTGGGTCTGTGCCTCTGAAGTTTGCACTTTAGGGCAGGGGTTGACAGCTTTGGTGCACCAGCCAAATCTAACCTGTTTCTGTACAGCCTTCGAGGTAGGAATGGTATTTACATTTTTAAAGGGTAGAAAAAAGTAAAAAAGAAAAATAAAATTTCCTAACTTGTGAAAATTCTATGAAATTCACATTTCAAGGCCCATAAATAAAATTTTATTGGAACACAGCCACAGCCCACAACCCACATGGTGTCTGTCTGATTTCATGCTACAGTGGTAGAATCAAGTAGTTGGACAGAGGCCCTATTGCCCACAAAGCCTAAAATTTTACTACCTGTGACTTTACAAAAAGTCTTCTGATTCCTGCTCTAGAGCTTTGCAGCTCAAAGTGAGGTCTGTAGACCAGGAGCAAGGAGCATTATCTGGGAATCTGTTAGAAAGGCACAATCTCAGGCCCCATCCCAGACTTGCTGAATCCAAATCTGCATTTTAGCAAGATTTCAAATCATTTGTTTGCACATTCAAGTATAAGAAGGCGTTGTTATACTGTTACAGTGTGCTGTTATGGGTAAAAGCTTGGTGGAGGGCAAGTCTGGGGATTAGGACATTGGGTGGTTTAAGATTAGAAGACGGAGTGGGGAGGGACAGGGTCCACAGACATGTAAAGAATGTTTGCCATTTAACTGCACACATTCCTGCCCCAGGCCTCTGGGATTCCTGCATATAAATATGCAGAGAATAGAACACCATACATAAGTTAACATACAACTCTGCACTGCTTATTTTATAGTGTGTTTTGCCATGGCATTTTTAATAAAGCTGATCAACAGGAGGGTAATCGAATTAGCTAGTACCAACTTCCCATCTTCAGCCTCCATTTTAAGACTTGCAGACAGAAAAAGGGCTTGCTGACAAGCAGGAATGCCTATGCTACTAGAAATTGGCCTGGAGTACTGCTGCTGGGAAGTTTTTAGAGACAGTAGCTCAAATATTTTGTTAAAGCATTTTTTGCAAATGCTAGAATAGTTATAAATAAGATGATGCAGTGTGCAGTCCTCCTCAAAGATGCTCTACAAGGAAATGTGCCATTTGACCGCTGTCTCACTTGCTTTTTAATCATGAGGCAAATTCAAGGAAGACTTTAATGCTCTCTAATTTGAAGACACTGGAGTTTTCAGCTATATACTCTTTTTTTTTTAATGGAAATATACTTGACTTACAATATTATATTAGTTTTAGGTGTACAACATAGTAATTCGATATTTTTATACATCACAAAATGATCGCCACTACAGCTGTACATTCTTATTACATGCCATTAAAGACCACAACATCTCCATTCTCTGAGACTATAGTCCCAATTTATGCTAGAAAGTTAAACCACATATTTAAGAAGTATTTTGCACTTGCTCAACTAGCAGAAAATGTGTTATGCCCCAAGATATGTAGATAAATAGGACAGAAAAAAAAGGGTCTGAATTCAAGAAGCTGGTAGTCTAAAGGGAAGATAAACATGTAAAATAATATAAAAACAAAAGAACAGCAGAGAGAATGGAGCAAGTGACTCTGACTGGAAAGGCTAGGGGAAATATATATAATTTATTTTAAAAATACTTTTATTTTAAAGTATTTATTTATATACATATACTTAATTCTTCCCCTGCCCCTTGCTTCCCTTGCTTCCCATGGACTCTTTCATCAGATGCAACTGTTAACAACACATGGCCAGTATTCCTTTTTTCATACTCCCATCTACCCATCACTTTCCTACTGAAGTGTTTTGAAGGACACGCCAGGCATGTGGGACAGTGATGTTTCTTTGAGTCAGGTTTTTTAATTTGTTTATTTATTTGTTTATTGGCTGCTGTGTTGGGTCTTTGTTGCTGCGCAAGGGTTTTCTCTAGTTGTGGTGAGCAGGGGCTACTTTTTGTTGTGGGCTGCGGGCTCTAGGCACACAGGCTCAGTAGTTGTGGTGCATGGGCTTAGTTGCTCCACAGCATGTAGAATCTTCCCAGATCAGGGCTCGAACCTGTGTCTCCTGCATTCGCTGGTGGATTCTTAACCACTGAGCCACCAGGGAAGTCCTTGAGTCAGGTCTTGAAGAATGCCTAGGGAGCCTTCAAGAGGAGGAACTGATCAAACACCAGAAGGAGATCAGGACCGTTTTAAGTCACCGTCAGACCAGTCTGGCCTGAGCGAAGAATTTTACCGATATTTATAGGAAATAAGGTAGAGTTAAGCTAGAATGAAAGCTCCCTGAATGGCAAGAACCATGTAGGCTTGAATCCCCCTAGTGCCTGACGGCATACTGCTTAAAGGCTGTGCAAAGAATACATCAGTGACGGTGGGGGCAGACCCTGGTGGCCTTAGAATGCTGGGGACTGTACGTTATTCTGGGGCCACTGAATTAGTTTAATGGATTGGGGAGGTGGGTTGTTACACGATTAAATGTGTTTGTAGAGGATGAACTCAAACAGAAACAAATATATTATATCAAAAGTATGGGGGAAAAAAGAAAAAAAAAAAATATGGGGACTTCCCTGGTGGTGCAGTGGTTAAGAATCCGAGTGCCAATGCAGGGGATACAGGTTTGACCCCTGGGCCGGGAAGATCCCACATGCCATGGATCTAAGCTCGTATGCCACAACTACTGAGCCCCTGTGCCACAACTACTGAAGCCTGCATGCCTAGAGCCTGTGCCCTGCAACAAGAGAAGCCACCATACTGAGAAGCCTGTGCACCACAATGAAGAGCAGCCCTGACTCTCTGCAACTAGAGAAAGCCTGCATGCAGCAACAAAGACCCAATGCAGCCAATTAATTAATTAATTAATTAAAAAAAAAAGACCAGCTGATTTTGTGTGGTGAAAGCATTTTCCTGGTTCAGAGACAGCAGCCATGCTCGAGTCCTCAAATGGCAGGTCAAAGGAGCTCCCTGGGCTTTCTTTTCTAAAGGCACTAATGCCATTTATGAGCTCTTCTCTCATGACCTAATCACTCTCCAAAGGCCCACCTTAAAATGCCATCACATTGGGGATTAGGTTTCAACATTTTGGGGGGACACAAACATTCAGTCTATAGCAATATCTAGATCAATTTTAGCCAGAGCATAGTTCTTCTCTGCTATGTGGCTATCAGATTTTTCTTAAGACAGGTAGTTACAACATTCAGAGGAACTTATGTCTAGTACGAAAGAGAAAGGGAGAGGAGAAGCAATCTTGGAGAAGAAAGAAGGTTCTGGTTGTTGGTGAAGATTTAGAGAGAAACCAGAGTCTTTCATTCATATTAATTTACTTAGTCAACATTTATGAGACATTTACTAAACCCCACAATGTACCAGGCATGAGTCTTAATGAGGAGACAGAGATGAAGTCCTGATTCTGCTCGCAAAGAGCTCAAAACCTGGGATAATGAGAAGTTACAATGAAGTGATAAGTCGTTTAAACAGAAGCCACCTCAGAGTGTCACAGAGAAACAGCATCTAACTCAGCTTTGGGGATGGTGTGTATGAAGGGTTGGGAGGGAAAAAATACATCCAAGAGAAGTTGTTGATACTTGACTTAGACCTTTTTTAAAATTAATTTTGTTTTATTTATTTATTTATTTTTGGCCATGCCACACAGCTTGTGAGATCTTAGTTCCCTGATCAGGGATTGAACCCAGGTCCTTGGCAGTGGACCTAACCACTAGACCACCAGGGAATTCCCTTGACTTAGGTCTTTTTAAAAACTATAATTTAAAAAGTTGCTTTATGAAATGTTTCAAACATTGAAAACTTCAGAAAAAAATATGACACCCACATGACTAGCATCTGGATTTAATAGATGGTAATAAGGGTGTCATTTATTTTCTATACTTTTCAAAGTCTGAAATGTTTCATAAAATAGGAGTTGGACTCTGCACCCTGGCAAGCTCTTTTGCAATTAGATGCTATAAATGTTTTTGGGGTAACACCTGATGTATAAGCTCTAAATTTCAGTAAATCTTTTACATCTGTAATCTCACCTGGCCACCATTCCAGTTCCCAGCAGGACACGTATTTGAGGTCTCATTTGGTAAATCTGGAACCAGAAGCACAGGGAAAGTTGATAGGAATAAATGCTGTAAGAACATATGATTTTATTAAAAACACTTATATCTGTCATTTATTCTTCAGAAGCAGCATTAATAAGTAGGTAGTGGCTTCCAGACATGAAAACCCCATCAGAGGTATTTTTTTTTATCCTTTAAAAGAAATCATAACAGTGAAATTTATATAGCACTTATAGCTTACAAGGGGTTTCATGTGCATTTTAGAACTTAAGCTTCTTAGAGCTGTGAGACTGAGATAATAATGCTCAATTTGGAGACTAGAAAATTGAGCCTCATGGACCACCAGTCACCAAAATGAGTGCAGTTCTGTTTCTGAAGCTGCATTCTTCTCACTCTACTACGTTGCCAATTTTTCACCAGCTGGTGCCTAAGATGTGTTCTCCAAGACAGGTGGGTGGAAGGCTCGACAATTTGTGGCTCTGCCTTCCCTAGTTTGGGGCTGTGAGACCTGTGCATTGTAGTGAACCCTAAAGTCTGCCTCACAGCAGTTTCGTTCACACACTGCTGCCGCGTGTCAGCCATGCGCTTGTGAGTAATTTTATCTCATTCCCTTGCTGGCATTTTTTTCTGCCCATTTTTCTTATTGCCACTCCTCTTCAGTAGCCCTGTAGCTGTCAGGGCTCTGTTCATCTTTCTGATCTTCCTTTCACATTCCTTGTACCAGCCGTTGGCCTAGGGCACCCGATCCTGTCTTTAGCACCCTGCCAGAAAAAGCTGCCATCTCCCAGTGGAAAGTGCGGCTTCCTGATCTGCCCCCTGGCAAAAGGCTCTTGCTTGCCCAGCTTTGGGCCAGCCCCAGGGTCTATGCGTTCCGGGAGAGGTGATGAAGGGCTGTGACAAATGCCTGCCCTGGCAGATGGAGCAAGCGCTGGCCAGCTTGAGAATGTAGTGTGTCAGTGACTGCCCTGAGAAGGGACTCTGTACCCCCTGATCATGCTGTACACGTCCTGATCCACCTGGTGGGTGAGGCCTTCACAAGCACCAGCTTCTTCGGAGATCTTTACCTCCAATCCATTGGCCGTTGCCACGACTGGGCCATTGAAAGAATCTAAGGGGGATCCGGAAGAATTAGCTAAAAATCATTCTTGAAAAGCATCTTGATGGAGAAGCCTGGGCCCGGAGACGTCTACAGACCTGGATCCAAGGGTTGGCTCTGATGTTGGGATGTTACAAAACTCTGACTCAGTCTGGTTTAAATAAAAGAGAAATGTATTATCTTTTGTAACCAGAAGTAGGATGAGCTCCAGGCCCTGTGTGATCCGTGGCTCAGTAATGTCATTTAAGGAGCCAGGGTTCTTTCTGTCTCCCCACTCCCATCATCCTCAGTGTGGGTGACATCCTAACACCAGTCCTGCCAGTTCCCCCTCATGGTTCCAAGATGATTCCCACGAAGGCTGCCAGGGGGTCAGAGCCAGAGGCTTCCTGGGTCACTACCACCAGGCAGAAACCTCTCCCAAACGTGGACTATAAATCCTCTGCTTCAGTCTGATCAGCCCAACTTAGGTCTGCAGTCTGGATCTAATATCATTTGCCACGGGAATGCCTTGTTGATGGGCTCAGACCTGCCTTATCCAATACGGAAGCTGCTAGCCACAGGTGGCCATTGGGCACTTGAAATGTGTCCAGTCTGAATTGAGAGGCTCTAAACATAAAATACTCACCAGATTCCCAAAACTTCTCTCCATCTCTCCTGTCTCTGTCTCTCTTTCTTTCTCACACACAAGTAAAATATTGATTTAATGTGTTTTTTTTTTATATTACCACTTGTTGAAATGTTAACATGTTTTGGGTTTATTGGATTAAATAATATTTATTATTAAAGTTAATTTCTCCTTTTTATTTTTACTTTCTTAATGTGGCTACTAGAAAATTTTAAATTACACATGTGACTCACTTTATATTTCTATTGGATAGTACTGGCTTAGAAAAAACAAGGGTCTACTTCCAGAACTGGAGATAGAAAGATACCTGAATAAAAGCATGGTTCTTTTAGAAGGAAGAAGCCTTTTCCTTTTGAAATTTTATATAATTATAGATACAGAATATTGTTTATGTACATAAACAATATCAACATATATATATATTTTAGCAGAGGATGAATGAAGGGCAAACAATCTGGGGCTATACATTCAGAGAACTATTTATGTGAAAATGTGCTGTGCTAAGTGTTGTGGGGGAAAGAAATCGCTGACTGAGTAGGGGAGATAAGATATGTAGGCCTGTGAGTGGTGCAGATAATAGAGGCTGTAGGATTTCAGAGTTTCTGTCTAGCATGACATTGGAATGCCAGTTTGAGCTGGGCCTTGAAGGTACATGGGGTTTCAGAAAAAGAAGTCTATTGGGGAGAGTTGCCTTGGGCGCATTCTAGGTGGAGGCAAAAGCACAGAGACAATGCTGAGGCAGGAAAGTATGAACTGGAATTTTAGTCTAGCTGAAGCTGAGGGTTAAAGAGAAAAGACTGGGTCACACGGCTGAAAGCCTTACACTGCCGGGGTGAATCCTGGTAGCAGGTTTATTTTAGGATGGTTGATGGGAACATCTGTTAAAGAGGTATACACATTTTTGCTGACACATCTTTAGCAAATGTGCTTAATTAAGCCAGTTCATATATCTGCTGCCCTCAGAAAGCATTCACAGGTCAGGTCTGCACAGATTAGTGCTTGGATGTGTGGACTCTGGCATAGACTGCCTGGGTTCTAATCCCACCTGTGCAATTTATTAGAGGTGAGATTTTGGACAATGTACTTAACCTCTCTTTGCCTCAGTTTCCCTATTTGTAAAATATGAATGATAACAATATACTTACTTCATAGGGTTATTGTGAGGATTAAATGAGTTCAAGTTCTTAGAGCGCACAGCACACGCACATAGTATGTGCTGCGAGTTTGTTAAAAAGACAATTGGTTGGCTCTTGCTGACTACACAGAACTAGGCAATTAAGATGCTATTGCAAAAAAAAAACTTCTATTTTTTCCAAAATTTGTATAGGTAAGTAATAATCATGTGTATATAGAGACAACGCACAAAAAGAAGCCCCAGGAAGAAATACCCTTGTCAGGTCAGTTTGACACAGTCAGGCTAGTTCCACATCCCCTTCCACACTTGCTAACCCTGCTTTGCTGAAGTCCACAGAAATTGTTGTAGAGTTTACAAATAAACCTCCAAGTATGTAACAAAAGCAGTGCAAAATACACTAACTAGGTCTAAGAGTTCTTAACGAAATAGGATATTTTCAAAATGCAGCGCTGAATTGGGCTATCTTTTCTTTTTAAACTGCACCTCCACCTGCTTCGCTCCCTCCCGCCTTCCTTTTCACTGGGAGCATGAGGGGTAAGGAGTGTTTTCTGAATTCAGATAAATTGCTCAAATCCCCCAAGGTGACCCTAGTTGGTTTGCCCCAGATGGATTTTCTGTCATTCTCCAGGTGACTCATTAATAGTAACGTCTCCCTTTCCCTCTTAGAAGTCTTTTTTTGTTTGTTCCTGTCTTGATTTTTATTTATTATTATTATTTTTTTTTTAAATTTATTTATTTATTTATGTATTTATTATTTTATTGGCTGTGTTGGGTCTTTTTTTTTTTGCTGTGCGCGGGCTTTCTTCTTAGTTGCAGTGAGTGGGGGCTACTCTTTGTTGCAGTGCGTGGGCTCGTCATTGCTGTGGCTTCTCTTGTTGCACAGCATGGGCTCTAGGCGTGTGGGCTTCAGTAGTTGCAGCACATGGGCTCAATAGTTGTGGCTCACGGGCTCTAAACCGCAGGCTCAATAGTTGTGGCGCACGGGCTTTATTGCTCCGCGGCATGTGGGATCTTCCTGGAGCAGGGATTGAACCCGTGTCCCCTGCATTGGCAGGCGGATTCTCAACCACTGCGCCACCTAGGAAGCCCTTTTATTTATTATTTAAAGAGAAAGTCTGTTTCTTTAGACGACTTAAAGACAATACAAGAAATAAGTACGAATCTGCTATTATTCAAATTGGTCAACCCAATATTGTATGTATTTATGTTACTGTAATCTATCAAGCAATTTGGATATCCTTAGAATCTTTGTTAAAAAGCACATTTTGACATTTATCTATTTTTACTATATACACATATATATATATATAAAACAGGGATTTCCCTGGTGGCACAGTGGTAAAGATTCCACACTCACAATGCCAAGGCGCCCAGGGTTTGATCCCTGGTCAGGGAACTAGATCCCACATGCATGCTGCAACTAAGAGTTCACATGCCACAACTAAGGAACCTGCAAGCCACAACTAATGCCTGGCGCAACCAAATAAATAAATAAATAAATACATATAAAACAATTGGAGATTTACTTTCATTCTATAAAAAGAAAAAATATGTGACTTGTAGAATATGGATATTTCCCTTTTTATTTTTTATAATTTTTTATTTTGTTGTTAACCATTTCCTAATCTCATGAGATTCTGAGATGACCATTTTTTTCAAGATTTATGGTAACTTCAAATGTTCAGGTTTGAATTGATTCATAAAATTTAGCATTTTAGTTTTCTATGGCTCTTGTCTGACAGTGTTGATTAAATGAGATATTGACACCAGTGGAAACTTTCTGTGTGGGAATATTGAATGCCATTTGATCACTGACTATCTTTTAAATTAAATTAAATTTATTTTTATTGAAGTATAGTTGATTTACAATGTTTTTATTAAATACTGCTGTACAGCAAAGTGATTCAGTTATACACCTATACATATTCTTTTCCGTATTCTTTTCCATTATGGTTTATCACAGAATATTGAATGTAGTTTCCTGTGCTGTATGGTAGAATCTTCTTGTTTATCCATTCTATATATGCCAGTTTGCATCTGCTAATCCCAAACTCCCAATCCATCCCTTTTCCAATTGCCTTCCCCTTGTCCCTGAGTCTGCTTCATAGATAGGTTCATTTGTGCCATATTTTAGATTCCACATATAAGTGATATCACATGGTATTTGTCTTTCTCTTTCTGATTTGCTTCACTTAGTATGATAATCTCTAGTTACACCTCTTGGAAGTCTTGGTTTGGATGATAAACCATAGGGTTAGCTCACCTACAGGAAAAGGAGAGGGATTCTCATGTACTAGTGTATCAGGGATTGGGAGCATCCCAAGTATGGGAATTAGTGTGCTCTTGGAGGCTGGTAGGGAGATTTGGGGGGAGGGCAATGTATGGGTTGGGATGGCATCCTGGGCTTTTGGGCTGGCAGGAAGCTGTCCTGGGCAGGGCGCAGGGGCCCAGCCAGAGTGGGTGGGACGGAGGCAATGCCCGCTCCCCCAGCGCTGCTCTGGGGCTCGCGGAGCTTGGGCACACGGGGCAGGAGCCTCTTGGGCTGCGCGGGCGGCTGGGGGCTGGGGGTGGGCTCGGCCCGGCCAGTCCTGGGGCCCTGCTGGGGCTCCGCTGGGGCTCCGCCCGGACACTCAGGAGCGCTCGCCCCGGCCAGCACCTTTCATCCCGCGCACCGACAAACGGGCAGATGACATAAAACAGGGTATGAAATACATTCTATTGATTTTTGAATCTTGGCTGCAGCTGCCATATTCCTCGAGAGCCACTGTGTTCCGGACAAGAAACCCCAAGTTCATCACACTTGTAGCAGACGATTGCTTTATCCAGAAAAGAGCTCCTAACTACCAGGCCCCTGACCAGCTTCTTCCCTGAGCACCTGTTCCCGCCGAAGGGCAAGTTCATCCCCTGCGAGATCCAAGCCTTCACCCCTGGCCTGGAAGCCGAAGCTGTGATCTGGGCCCTTGTGCCTTTTTTCAGGATAGTTTTCAGCGGGTGAGGAGAACACGTGCAGGGTCCTGCCTACCCCCGGGGCGGCGTGGGAGTCGATTTGGGGTCTCCTGGCGTCTTTTTCCTGCCGCAGTGACCCTGGTCTCTGGGAATGAGGTCCCATGACTCCTGTGGGTTTTACAAAATATCATTATATTGTAATCTTAAAAGTTAGTTCTATTGATACAGCCACTATGGAGAACAGTATGGAGGTTCCTTGCAAAACTAAAAATAGAGTTACTGTATGACTCAGCAATCCCAGTGCTGGGCATATACCCAGAGAACACCATAATTCAAAAAGACACATACACTCCCATGTTCATTGCAGCACTATTCACAATAGCCAGGACATGGAAGGAACCTAAATGTCCATCAACAGATTAATGGATAAAAAAGATGTGGTACATATATACAATGGAATATTACTCAGCTGTAAAAAGCAAGGAAACTGGGACATTTCTAGAGACATGGATGGACTTGGAGACTGTCATACAGAGTGAAGTGAATCAGAAAGAAAAAAACGAATACCGTATATTAACACATATATGCGGACTATAGAAAAATGGTACAAATCAACCGGTTTGCAAGGCGGAAACAGACACACAGATGTAGAGAACAAACATATGGACACCAAGTGGGGAAAGCAGGGAAGGTTCAGGAAGAATGAATTGGGAGATTGGGATACGAAATTGTACACTCTAAATATATGCAGTGGGACTTCCTAGGTGGTGCAGTGGTTAAGAATCCGCCTGCCAATGCAGAGGACACGGGTTCGATCCCTGTTCCAAGAAGATCCCACATGCCACGGAGCAACTAAGCCTGTGCGCCAAATATATATATAGATATAGATATATATATATCTATATCTATATATATATAGAGTTTATTGTATGTTAACTGTATCTCAATAAAAGTTCTAAAAAAAAAAAGTTCTGCATTTTAGGCTAAAAAGCAAGAAAAGAGGATTAAGTAATAGTCACTTTTATTTTTTTGAGGCGCCCCTTATGCTCAGAGCCACGCACTGCCCCCCACGCCCACCCCGCCCCGGCGCGGGCGGGTGTAGACGCGGCGGGTGCAGCCGGCAGGGAGGCCCCGCTCAGAGGCCCAGCTGTGGCTTCGCATTGTTCGCGCGGCCGGCGCCCGCGGGCGGCCCTGGCTGAGTCACTCTAAATTCTTCTTTGTGTTTTCCCTCCGCGAACGCGCATAGATCGTTGCTCTAACAGTCATCTTTCCTCAGACAAAAGGAATCTAGTTTTTGATAGTTTTGATTCACGAGTCAGCTAAAATATGCGTCAAACTCTGAGTTTCCTGAGAGCTAGAAATATCTGCTCCTCCTCACCCTGATGGGAAGTGCCTACAGTTCATGTTTCGCCACCAAGTGGCTCAAATCTGCAGGATTTCTTTGGTGTCCAGGGCAAACCGATCTGCGCGCCGTGAGTGGTTTTTAGGGCAGTGAAACTGCAGTGTAGTCAAAGCTTCTGAAGAGAGGGGAAGTGTTTGTGCGCGCGTGGGTGATTTAATAATCAGTTCTTTAAAGATATGAAATTGTTTTATAATCAGTTCTTTAAAAATATACAATGACGGTGGAAATGGACCTTATACTGGGGTAAGGGGCGAAGAAGATAGCAGAACTGAATGGCATCCCTCCCGGGTATCTTGTGTGTTTTTTTCGCAAGTAAATATGGGTCGCTTGGCATGCCCTGTGGGCTGACAGGAATATCAACAAGGGCCACTTTGTAGGCTACAGAAGCCACTTTACGCCCAGGGGGAGGTATGATGTTTGAAGGTGATGACGCTGGGGGGCGGCACTTTCCAGCCAAGAGCTCCAGCGCCAGAGACTCTGGGTTTGGTACTGCAAAGATAGGGAACCAGTTCTGGCGCTGACCCTGAGGTTTTGTTTTTGTTTTTTTAAACAATAATTTTTCGTGTTAAAAAGAAATCAATTTTTATTTTTGAAAGTTTAAATGAAACAAATGAGCTCAAAGGAGAAAAAAAAATTACCTATTATTCCACTGCCCAGAAATTAACATTTTGGTGTGTGTCTTCAGTTTTATTTTTCTATGCATATTTTATTTAAACAAAAATGGAATTGCTATATTCAAGAGAATTGAAAACATATGCCCACACAAAAAACACCTGTGCATGAATGTTCATAGCAGCATTATTCCTAACTGCCAAAAAGTGGAAACAGTTCAGATATGTCCATCAACTGAGTGGATAAACAAAAAGTGGTGTATCCTTTTAATGGGATATTATTTGGGACTAAAAAGAATGCAATGCCAATGCATGCTGCAACATAGATGAACTTTGAAAACTTTATGGTAAAAAGAAGCTAGACACACAGCATATTATATGATTCCATTTATATGAAACATCAAGAATAGGCACATCTATAGAGACAGAAACTAGATTAGTGGCTGGCAGAGGCTAGGGCTGGGGGGAAATGAGGTTTCTTTTTAGGGTGATGAAATGTTCTGGAATCAATTATGATAGTTGCACAACTGTGAATGTATTAAAAACTATTGAATTGTACACTTTAAAAAAGATGGGTCAGCTCTCCCTGGTCTGCCAAGAGGTCGGCCTGCTGCTTTCCCAGCGCCCTTCCCACCGTCTCTGTTCTCCGTTCTCGATAAACTTACTCTTTCGAAACTACACTAAAAAAAAAAAAAAAAAAAAAGATGAATTTTATGGTATGTGAATTATATCTCAAACAAGCAGTTATTAAACGAAAGCAAATGTAATCACACTATACCTAGTAATATATTCTGAACATTTCCTTGATATTCCTAACAACTACTCTTCTGCAGTGTTTCTGTTTTTAATTATCAAAGTAATGCACACTCATTCGAGAAAAAAATTAAATAATGCAGAATAGTGAACAGAAGAAAGTAAAGTATTTTTCCCCCTGCCCAGCTTCAGCGCTTTCAGAGTACCTGCTTAAACATTTTTATCTCATACTCTTCTGTTCATAGAACCTTAGGTTCAGTGCAAGCCCACTGTCTTGTTTTATTTTTAATTTTCCTCTTCCCCCTAACTCTGCTATCATTCTCCTCCCCTGTGTCACCACTTACTCTTATGTGTTCATTATATGTTCTAAATTATGCAAGTATCGCTGGAAAATATCACATTTTTGTATGGGTTTTTAATTTTCAGAAGTGGTGCTATAAAGTCTTTTTTACGCAACACGTTCTGAGGTCTCTGTGTGTTCTTGGGTGATATTATTCCATAGTAAAATTCACCACATTTAAATTATCTATTTCCCTAACGAGGGACACCTGGCTTACCTCCAGCTCTGTCACAGTGAACAGTGTGGCCTATATGCTCCCTTAAGGACTTGAGCAAGAATCACTCTGCAACATATACCCAGATGTGGGGCACTATACTTGGGGCAAAGGGCATATTCTTATTTAATTTAAATACAATCATTTTGCTTTCTGGAATGGATAAGCCAATTTATATTCCCTTCTTCCCCCTATGGACAATAATTTTCATCTGCCCACATCTTTTGCCAACACTTGGTAGCATCAAACTTTCTAATTTTTATTAATTTGAAGAGTCGAAAGTAATATCTCATTTGAGTTTTAGTTTGCATTTCTTTTTGTTTTGATAATTACTAGGGAGTTTCATCATCTCTTTACATACTTGTTTGACATATGGTCTTCTGTTAAGTGAATTGTCTATTCATTGCTCACTTTTTCTGCTGGATTTCTCACTTTTTCTTGTTGATCTGCAGGAGCTCTTTGAATATTCTAGATACTAACTTCTTCTATTGACAAGATGTTGCAATCTCCTCTAATCTTTGTTTGTTATGTTTTGCTGATCAGAAGTACTTAATGTAGTGAAATCCATTTAATTTCCCTCCTACTCCTGGGTGCTAAAGATATTTTCCAATTTTTTTCTATTCACTTTTTAATTTTACATTACTGTTAACAGATCTTTTTCCATGTATATATCAACACATCCATAATTTATTTGTTAACAAAAATACAATAAAACAATGTATACCATTAGGTATTTCTGTTTCATTCTCCAACAAATTATACGGACATTCTCTTATGTGTCTATTTCAGACCGTTCTTACTTTTTAATGGCTGCACAGTATTCTCTCCTATGAATGCACCATAACTTCTTTCACAATTTCCTTACTGATAGAAAATTGACAATACTCTAAAAAATACTTGGTGCTTGTTCAAGTATTTTTAGGCTAGATTACCATAGGCAGAATTGCTGGTTCAATAAATATATTTAATTTTGACTTACAAATTACTCTCTAAAAATGTTGTAATGAGTATATTCCCATCAAAAGTGTTCAAACATGATTTGTCATTGTTGTAGCTGTTACATAAACCAACCCATTTATTTATTTATTAAAATTAATTAATTGGCTGCATTGGGTCTTTGATGCTGCACATGGGCTTTCTCTAGTTGCGGCGAGCGGGGGCTACTCTTCATTGTGCGCTGGCTCCTCACTGTGGTAGCTTCTCTTGTTGTGGAGCATGGGCTCTAGGCTCGGGCTTCAGTAGTTGTGGCACACAGGCTCAGTAGTTGTGGTGCATGGGCTTAGTTGCTCCAAGGCATGTGGGATCTTCCTGGAGCAGGGCTTGAAACTGTGTCCCCTGCATTGGCAGGTGGATTCTTAACCACTGCGCCACCAGGGAAGCCCCCTGTAGACTTTTTGATGATGGTCATTCTGACTGGTGTGAGGTGATATCTCATTGTAGTTTTGATTTACATTTCTCTAATAATTAGTGATGTTGAGCATCTTTTCATGTGCTCTTTGGCCATCTGTATGTCTTCTTTGGACAAATGTCTATTTAGGTTTTCTGCCCATTTTTTGATTAGGTTGGTTTTTTTTTTGGTTTGTTTTTCGTTATTGAGCTGCATGAGCTGTTTGTATATTTTGGAGATTAATCCCTTGTTGGTTTCTTCATTTGCAAATATTTTCTCCCATTTTGTAGTTTGTCTTTTCATTTTATTATCTTATCATTTCCTTTGCTGTGCAAAAGTTTTTATGTTTAATTAGATCCCATTTGTTTATTTTAATTTTAATGTTATTATTTTATTTCCACTCTAGGAAGTGGATTCAAAAAGATATTGCTGTGATTTATGTCAGAGAGTGTTCTGCATGTGTTTTCCTCTAAGAGTTTTATAGTCTCTGGTCTTACATTTAGGTCTTTAATCCATTTTGAGTTTATTTTTGTGTATGGTGTTAGAGAATGTTCTAATTTCATTCTTTTACATATGGCTGTCCAGTTTTCCCAGCACCACTTATTGAAGAGGCTGTCTTTTTTCCATTGTATATTCTTGCCTCCTTTGTTATAGATTAATTGAGAATAGGTGTGTGGGTTTATTTCTGGGCTTTATATCCTGTTCCACTGATCCATAAGTCTGTCTTTGTGCCAGTACCATAATGTTTTGATTACTGTAGCTTTATAGTATAGTCTGAATTCAGGGAGCCTGATTCTTCCAGCTCTGTTTTTCTTTCCCAGGATTGTTTTGGCTATTTGGGGTCTTTTGTGTTTCCATACAAGTTAAAAAAAAATTTTTGTTCTAATTCTGTGAAAAATGTTGGTAATTTGACAGGGATTGTATTGAATCCATAAATTGCTTTGGGTAGTATAGTCATTTTCACAGTATTGATTCTTCCATCCAAGAACATGGTATATCTCTTCATCTGTTTGTGTCATCTTTGATTTCTTTCATCAGCATCTTATAGTTTTCTGAGTACAGGTCTTTTGCCTGCTTAGGTAGGTTTATTCCTAGGTATTTTATTCTTTTTGATGTGACGGTAAATGGGATTGTTTCCTTAATTTCTCTTTCTAGTCTTTTGTTGTTAGTATATAGAAATGCAAGAGATTTCTGCCAATTAATTTTGTATCCTGAAACTTTACCAAATTCATTGATGAGGTCTAGTAGTTTTCTGCTGGAGTCTTTAGGATTTTCTATGTATAGAATCATGTCATCTACAACCAGTGACAGTTTTACTTCTTCTTTTCCAATTTGAATTCCTTTTATTTCTCTTTCTTCTCTGCTTGCTGTGGCTAGGACTTCCAAAATTGTGTTGAATGAAAGTGGCGAGAGTGGTCATCCTTGTCTTGTTCCTGGTCTTAAAGGAAATTCTTTCAGCTTCTCACCATTGAGTATGATGCTAGCTGTTAGTTTGCCATATATGGCCCTTATTATGTTGAGGTATGTTTGCTCTATGCCCACTTTCTGGAGGGTTTTTATCATAAATAGGTGCGAACCAAATATGATTTTTAATGGAGACAATATAGTTAGGACTAAAGAGATTCTGCTCTAACATCAGAGAGACCTGGTTTGAATCCTGTCTCTGCCGCTTAGCTGTGTGACTTTCTCAGTTTCCTCATCTGTAAAATGTGGGGTAAGGATGTGGAGGGAATTAAACAAATATTAAATGTAGATACCTTATACACTACCTGGCACTAACTCTCTACTCTGAGAAACTTATAAATATTTAAAAACATTTTTTTTTCTTTTTGGCTGCACTGTGCAGCTTGCGGGATATTAGGACCCAGACCAGGGATCGAATCCTGACCACTGCTGTGAAAATGCCAAGTCCTAGCCACTGGACTGCATGGTAATTCCCATAAATGTTGTTATTTAGAACATTTAGAACATTGTAATTCTAGGTACCACTACATCCAATTCTGAACATGTCTTTGCTATTTCCTTATCTGCTTTAGTTTTTGTACAGTTGATAGTTTCAGATAGTCCTGGTTCCATCCATTCCACCCTCTTCCTCTTCTTTCCAGCCTCCTTAGGCTCATAGTGGAAGGATGGGGACTCAGAAGACTTAACACTCTTCACCCCACACCTGCCTGCACCTCTGCTAGTCTAAACCTGGTGAGGGAAGTCAGCCTGTTTGGTTCCATTTTACTGTGTAAGTGAAAAAGCAAGGGCAAAAAGAAGGACTGGTGTCTGAGGAGGCCTCCAGGAAAGGACAGAAGGGCTAGGGACATTGACAGTGACTCTGCACTACTGTTCCTGCTATCAGCAAAGACGGGTGATGGTTAGAGCCCGCCATCCATGAGGGGACCCTATCAGAGGCCAGCAGTGAGGAAGATGTGGGAGAGGAGGTACAGAAAACACAGGTGGAGGCTTCTGGACTTGTTTTTCTCCTGCATTCTGAACTTTCACTTCCCAGTGGGAAACCGAGGTTCTTGCCCCCCAGATCCTTACTTCCTATCCCATGATTTGAAATAACAAACTTCATGGGCAAGAATGGAATGTCTGCAGCTCTCCTAGAGGAAGTCTATTTTTCAGGAACAGCATAGAGTGGGAGGATTGGTCTTTCGCCCCACAGCAAAGTGTCCTAAATTGTTGAAAATTTCAAACTGTTACAGTAATAGAAATAATCAGTTAAATTTTTTTCCATAAAGGCAACCGAATCATACTGTCATGTTTAGGTTTATAGAAAACATACTATAGAATAAACATAGAATAACTAAATATTCTCTAATATCATACATGGAGCTAAGATAGTGATACAACAAATTCCCAAGTCAGTGTAACAGTTTGAGTCAGTGGGCTTATTTGGTTGAAGTTGGCACTGGGAGCCAAGATTGCTGGTGCATTCCCTGTAATGGCCAAAGACCTCTCCATTAACAGAGCATGTATCTCTGATCCCAGCTTTAACTGGGTCCTGTTGCCTGCATATTTAGGGGTATTTGTGAGTATTAAGTGAGGTAATCTATGTGACAGTGGTATACGTGTACTGTCACCTATCACATACTTCTCTGTAGCTGATGGTGATCAAAAAGAGACCCCTGTAAATGCCCCAGGATAAACTTCCTGCCACTGATGACAGAACAACCCAAAGCATAGCAGCGACCTGAAGTAGCTTCTTGGTATGAAAAACACGGCGCATTATCATACATATCGTATTGGTAATTTATACAATATACCTGTCGGAATTTCCTCTGACAGCATCCCAATACTTCATGCCAGACAGTTCTTGAGCATTAAAAAGACCAGATGCTAAATCCTATCCGGATTACTTTCAATCCCAAACTTCTGCGGGAAGCTCAAGTTTCAGGCTGTGGAGTGAGTGTGAAGTTGTGAAATACTCAAAACGAGGGGCTATTTGTGGCTCTAATGCAGGATGAGGCCAGTATGCACACTTGATCGCAGAGAGGCGGTGTCTGTTGGAAGTGCTAACATATTTCAGTGGTTTCTGCTGAAGACGGCACGTCAGGAAAAAGCTTAGTACAATGTTTAGGATGGAAGGGGGATCGCCCTGTCCCAAGTGCAGCCTATTATGGCAGGAAGGCTGTGTGAGGGGAAACGGGTCGCTTAAATACTTCTCCAGCTCAGTCGTGCAGTCATGGCTTCTCACTTAGAAGCACAGGACTGGCAGTGCCGGGACGTCAGTTTCCTCCTCCCCCCACATCAAGATAAAGTGAAAGTAAGCAAGCACTCGGAAAATTACTAGTGTTCTTCCCCATCAAGGCACATGGAAAAGGACGGCAGAAAATTGGTTACATTTCATTTGGTTTTAGTATTTCCTGTATTCAAAGCTTTTCATAGCAGAACTCCTAGAAAGAAAGTACTTTCTTTCTTTTTTTTTTTTTAAGGTCCGGTTCCCTTAAGCGATCATACTTACTCTTTTCAAGATAGAAAGTAGTTTCTATATTACCCTCTTAAAGCGCAAACTTTTATAACTGGCTTTTCTGCTTATGGTTCCTCTAAAAGGCAGAGGCATCTGAAAAAGCTTTGTGATCCACCTTAATTTACATTTCTATGAGAAAGAGAATTTATTCTTTAAACTGAAATTAAACATTCGCCCCATATCTAGTTATCTGAGGCAGTTAACATGCTTTTCCTGAGGGGAAGGGGACCTGGCCGTTTCCTATAGTGCTCTTCCTGCTTTCAAGTTTAAATAATCTATCGATATTTTTCTATTGGGTGAATTTTATTTTGAACAGTGATAAACTGCCCTCAGAGAAATTATTTACTTTGCAATAGGGTCTAAATTCAAACATCTCTATTTCTGATTTCTTGAAAATGAAAAAAAGCCTGAAGTAAGAAGGACATTAAAATGGTTAATACAAAATGCTGACTCCAGTGTTCATCTCTGGTTTCTTTCATAACTCTGGATCCCAAGGTCAGTTGGCATGCTCATTCCCCCTGGATCTGATTGGTAGGTGGATAATGACATTC
Source organism: Hippopotamus amphibius kiboko (assembly GCF_030028045.1). Taxonomy (NCBI): domain Eukaryota; kingdom Metazoa; phylum Chordata; class Mammalia; order Artiodactyla; family Hippopotamidae; genus Hippopotamus; species Hippopotamus amphibius. The sequence goes on from NC_080191.1 coordinate 62,741,390, forward strand.
TACATGGAAGGTTTCAAAGGCTGGACTCTGTGAAGGAAAAGGTTCGATAAATCAGAGTGTGAGCTCCATGAGAAAAGGGGTTTGCTTTTTTCACGCCCTATCCCGGGTATAAGAACCAAGCCTGGCCCCTGATGAATGTGTGGTAAATATTTGCTGCATAAGTGAGAGAAGTACTTTGCCTGTATTGAACTGAGCGATTCTCAAATACTTTTCTTTTTTTAATGTTTTAAAATTTTAATTAATTAATTAATTTTATTGACTGTGTTGGGTCTTTGTGCTGCACATGGGCTTTCTCTAGTTGTGGCGAGCAGGGGCTCCTCATTGAGGTGGCTTCTCGTTGCCGAGCATGGTCTCTAGGCATGTGGGCTTCAATAGTTGTGATGCATGGGCTCAGTAGTTGTGGCTCATGGGCTCTAGAGTGCAAGCTCAATAGTTGTGGCTCACGGGCTTAGTTGTTCCACGGCATGTGGGATCTTCCTGGAGCAGGATCAAACCCATGTATCCTGCATTCGCAGACAGATTCTGAATCACTGTGCCATTTGTGAAGTCCCGTGTCTTGTTTTTTAAATGATGTTTTTATTTGAATAGGTTATACTGTCACATTTGTTCAGGTGAAGATGACTTCCCCTTCTCGCCCCTGGTTGCCTATTTTTTCTCTCCAGAAGGAACCACTGTTGCCAGTTTCTTGAGTATCAGTCTAGAAATATTACATATATATGTATGTATATTGTATGCATGCTGCACTGTGTGGCCTGTGGGATCTTAGTTCCCCAACCAGGGATTGAACCCATGCCCTGGCAGTGAAAGTGCCGAGTCCTAACCACTGGACTGCCAGGGAATTCCCATACATGTGTATTTTTATGTCCCCAGGAGAGTTTGGTATTTTTGTTTTTTAAAGGCCAGAGAAGACTTGTGTGTCTTTGAGACAGAAGGGAAAGAACAAGAAGAGAGGTAGAGACCGAGGAAGCAAATTAAAGAGGAATTACTGAAGCAAGGTCTAGAGGAGGTGGAGAGGATATAGTCAGTGATGCGGGCATATGCTTTATTAGGAAGAGTGGCCCCTTTTCAGAGTCAGGAAGGGCAGGTTGATGGCAATAGAGGTTTCTGATGCTGCATCACTTAGAGGACCTAAGCATCCTGGCTGAGTGGTGGCAGAGATGTGTGTAGAGGTAGATCATTGGTTTGAGGAAGATGGCAGAGAAGAGGTAAAGTAGCCACTGTGGATACTGGAAGAGATCCATAGAACTGTCAGAGCCAAAAGAATCAATCCAAAAAGATTTATTTTGATGATTTATAAAAGAAATATCACCATAGCAACTTAAAGCTATTTACAGATTTAAAAATAAATTTCAGAAATGTATACACATCATATTACATTAAATAACTTTAGTTAAAATGTTACAGGTAGTGTTGAACATACACAACAAAACATAAATCAAGTTCTAAATCGTATAAATGCCCTCAAAGCATGTTCAAAAACAACTGGAAGATGGTCCAGGAAAAAATGGAAAAATAAGATTTCAGAAACCAGCAATAAAGATAATTATACCACCGGCTGCAGGTGATGTGGAAGTCAAAGTCATTTTAACCTTGAACTGCAACCAGACACTTACATGTAAGACAGAGAGAAAAAAGTGTGAAAGTGTTTTTTTTTTTTTTAATTTAATTATTCTGGTGTAGCTCATAGAACACAGGACTTGAAAATTTATACTCTGACCCACGCGAAGGTAGGACGATGTTATTTGTGGCTAATTGGGCATGACACTTTCTCCTGCAGGTTACATGCCAGGCAATATTCCAGTGCGCTGGGAAGGGAAAGGGTGAACATGTATGGAAACCATGGCTGTGGACTGCCCTATCCCCGCCGGCTCAGGGCTTCATCCACACATTAAAAGCCCCAGGGGAAGAACACCATCCAAAGCCTTGGCGCTGACCCTGGTCTTGGATGCTGCCTCTGGTAAGTGCTGGGCACTGTCCCTGAAGTCAGAGAGGGAATGCTTGGCAGCTGCCTGGGCATGCTTCCCTCGGTGAAGTTGCCAGGCTGAATGATACAGTGGCTGGCAGCTCCGTGGAGATGTTTGAGACCTAAGTGTCAGGGGACTGCTGATGACAGATAATGTTTTGAGGAAAGTGTACAAAAACAGGTGTTTACCAAGACCTGAGAATCATTATCCAGCTTAATTAAGCAAAGGTATAGAGGGGTCCACTTGCAGCCAGGTATGTGACCCTGAATTGTAAGTTCCAGCAAACATGTTATTAATAATTAAAAATAGCTAATTTTACTAATCTGGCAACTAGTGACATTTCATGATTATGAACCTTAGAAATTTAATACAGTACAATTTTTTTCTTGTATACAGATTGCTTACACATTAAAATAGCAAAGGCACTTTTAGGTTACATGATAAAAAAATACATTAATAGAGACAGGATTGTTTATTGGTTCCTTCAGTTTATGTGTACACGGTGATCACTGATGGCCCACTTTTGCACTTCACCTTTGGCGAATAGTGTGAAGAAGATGGCACCAAATACGTTAATAGCAGCAGCGATGCAGAAAACAATTTGCCATTCTGCAATAGTGTTCTGCAGAGAAAGAAAGAAAAAAATGCAAATGAAAAGATTTTGTTTGTAGTCCACTTTAAAAAAAGGCGGTGTCACAGACGGCTTCTATACAGCAGTAGCATTATTCATAAAAGCCGGAAGCAACCCAAATGTCCATCAACAGTGAGACTGGTATATGTGTTCAGTGGAATACTATACAGCAATGAGAACGAATGACCACAACAACATAGATACAGCCCACAAAGAGTACACACTGAAAGATTCCATTGATATAAAGCTCCTAATCAGACAAAACCAATCTATGGCGTTAAAAAGTCAGGATAGTGGTTCCTCTTGGTGGGGGTAAAACAAAGGAAGGGCTACCTGGGGGCTCTGTGAGGGAGATATCACTTCTTGATTGGGTGGGTGCTGGTTACACAGATGTATTAACTTTGTGAAAATTTGTCCAGTTGTATACTTAGGATTTGCGCATTTTAAAAATGCATGTTAGGGCTTCCTCGGTGGCGCAGTGGTTAAGAATCCGCCTGCCAATGCAGGGGACACAGGTTCGATCCCTGCTCCAGGAAGATCCCACATGCTGCAGAGCAACTAAGCCAGTGTGCCACAACTATTGAGCCTATGTTCCACAACTACTGAAGCCCATGCACCTAGAGACCGTCCTCTGCAACAAGAGAAGCCACAGCAATGAGGAGGCCGTGCACCACAATGAAGAGTAGCCCCTGCTCGCCACAACTAGAGGAAATCCGTGTGCGGCAACAAAGACCCAACATAGCCAATA